>NW_025408515.1:0-209660 GCF_018350175.1 Felis catus
ACAGGCTCCATCTCAGGGTCAGCAGGGTCTGTGTCATGGCCAGGTATGCCCAGGGACCAGCACTCAACACCTGTGGATGATCCAGAGGTGACGCTGACGTGCATGAATCCAATCGCTCCCCACCTGGCTGGTCCCCCATGTTCCTACCTCTGCCAACTACTCTGGAACCCCAACCTTCCTGAGCCCCAGAACCATGCCCACCCCATCCAGGCAAGCCTCAGGGTGTGAGGCCAGGTGGGTTGGACATCTGGGGACACGACGGCCAGTGACTACACTCATCCCACCCAGCTGGCCTGGACCGCAGACTCCACCCCGGGGTCCAGGTGCATGGACCCTGGGGCATGGCTGGGCCAGGGTCCTGGAGGCAGCAGTGGAGGCCGACTCAGGGCAGGGAGAAGTCGGTCCTCCCCCTGCCCTTCTCCTTTCCTCCTTCCGGCTTGTCTTCCTGGCAGGACCTTGGACAGAGGTCCAGCCTGGGCCTGGCTACAGCCCTGGGTGGAGTCAGAGGGTGGGAAGAGGCCCCTGGAGGCCAGGGGGCACCTCCAGGAAAACCAAGTGTCAGGGGGCTACTTTAACTGGGCATCCCCCGGGCACTCAGTGATTTCAGCCCTTTGTATACATGAGCCGTGACCCCAGGACCGGGTATCAGCCCATTCCTCACCCCAAGAGGCACGTATCCTCCCCAGCCGAGGCCCCCGTCGGTGGCCGGTCCTCCCTCCAGCCCCAAGAGGTCCAGCTGCTCCACAGGCTCTACATCTTCCGCGGCTGGAGCCCGAGCAGCCATCAGGGGCCTGGATCCGGGCCCTGGAGCCCCTCAGGGAGGACAGGTGGTGAGACCGGGCAGGAGCCAGGAGAGGGCCGAGTGGAGGCTCCTTGAGGTCATGGCCTCCTGCTCAGCCCAGACCCAGTTGTGTGCTGACCCCTATGGCACCTGGACCCCCAGCTGCCGGGCAGGCTCCGGGACAGAGACCACAAATGTGGCTCCTGGTAGCTCACAGGTGTCCCTGTGTCCTGTAGTTAGACCTGTCCTACCAGCTGGACTCCCTCCTGGTGGCCAGCAATATCTGTGGCCCAAAGGAACAGGCCACCGTCAAGGTCTGGGAAGAATTGTAAGTGGCCAAGCACAAGGGGAAGGATCACCCTCAACTCGGGAGGGTCCCTGCCCGGGCTGAGCGGGGGCTCCGGAGGTGGTATTCCAGCTCTCTGCTGACCAGCCCTGTGCCCAGAATCACCTGCCTCCCTTCTCTGGGCCTCACTCTCCTGCTCTGTGAAATGGGTGATGCAGACTGACCCCTCCCATGGCAGGAACAAGGCAGGGCCCCAGGGCCCGGGCTGTCCTCCCGGTCCTTCCCAGAGACTCCAGGGCCTGCGCTGGCCTCCCAGTCCCTCCCGGAGACCCCAGGGCCCAGGTTGTCCTCCCAGTCCCCCCCAGAGTCCCCAGGGCCCAGGTTGCCCTCCCGGTCCTTCCCAGAGACATCAGGCGTCAGCTCAGCCTCAGCCTCCACACGCCCCGGGCAGCCTTGGGCGCTCACGAGCTCTGTGTCTCAGGGTCCAAAAGCACAGCTCCTCACTGCCCCTGTCCCCCCAGCCGGCGGGCGACACCGCATCACCGGTGCCGGCCTGGACGTGAGGATCAGCAGCCTGGACGAGAGCATCCGCCGAGCTGGCAGGGGGAACGTCCCTTGGTCCCCTCTCCGAGACCACCGAGGTACAGACCTCACTTGAACAACTCCTCTGACAGGAGACCATCTCTGGACCTGCCGGGGAATCCAGCCCCGGGAGGAGGCGACGACCTGCTCTGCTCTACAGAGGAGGAGACTGAGGCAACATCATCCTCCCAGGCCGGTGCTTGGGAATCCATTCTTGCCTGGGGGCAAATAACAAGCCTGTGAGCTCCCTCCAGATCTAGGATGCCGTGGCTCTGACGACACTGCCTGATCACGTCCCCTGCACCTGGCAAGCCGCGGTGACCCCCGACTCCTTACCTGACATCCGAGCCCCGAGTGAACTGGGCCAGATGCCCTCCCCAGGGTGTTCCCCTCCCTCCTCCCTAGTGTTTTCCCCTCCCAGGCAGCCCACCATCCCTGCCCCTCGAGCCCCCTGCTACCACCGTCCCGCTCCATGGCTCCCATCCAGAACACCCTCATCTCTAAGGCTGGCTTCAGAGGTCACCCCCTCGGGGTCCTGAGCAAGCCCACGCTTCGGGTCAGAGCGACCCGGGCTCACACTCACAGTGGGGCCACGTCAAGTCCTGTGACACGCAAGCTCTATGCCAGCTTCTGGGACCTCGGTGCTCTTTTTGAAGATGGGGTCGGCGGCTCCCACGTCCGGTGGGTGTGTGGGGGATGAAAGCAGGGAGGTGAAGGTGTCCGAAGTGGGGGAGCTTGTGGGGGAGGGGGCTCTCAGGAAGGCACGGGGAGGGGATGGGGAGGAGGGAAAGGCGGCCTGACCTCTCCCTGCCCAGACTGGTGTCCACCTCCCCCTCCCCCTGCTCAGCCAGGCGCCCGGATGAACAGTGGAGTGGAGTGTGGGGGCCAGGTCAGCAGGGTGGGGGTCTGTCTCGTTTCCCTCTTAACCCGGGTCTCCATACCCGCTGCGTCCAGCCGCCCTGCCTGGGTGGAGTGGCTGTGGCCCCAGGCCTAAGAGGATATGAGGGTCACTGAGCGGGCGGTGGAGATCGGATACGTGCGACCCCAGGTGTCGTGGGCTCCTGCCGCGAGGTGGTCCCGTGCGCGCAGTCCCATGGTCCCGGTGCACCTGCGCAGGCTCCACCTGCCTCGACCTTTGGTGGGAGCACCTCCCAGCCCACAAGGCTCCCGCGCCACATCCTGCCCGAAGGTGGGAGCCAGGGGCCACTCTAGCCGGACTGGTGAAGCTCCTCCTCCAAGTGCTCATGGAACAGTCGGGAAACTGAGGCCAGGAGAGGCAGGGACTGGCCGGGAACCCACCAGGTGAGCAGAGCCTAGAGGGGCTGGGGGAGGTTTCGGGCTCCTAGGCCAGGGCTACACTTTCCCAGGGGGTTTTCGAGGGAATGAGAGCCTCTAAGATCCTAGAGGACCACTGAACCCATCCCGTGTGGGGTCCTTTCCTCTGGGCATCCCCGAGTGGGCACAGGTCTGACCTTCTGCATCTCCCGGTTTCTGTTTGGGCCACGGGAGGACCAGCTGTGTCCTGTCTGGCTTCAGGCTGTGGTGTCACAGCACGCACGGGGGTCTCCACCCCGAGACCGTGCCCATTGTCACCGAAGGGGCCTCCATAGTCCCACCTAATCCTTAATCCATTGTGATTTCAATGTCAATGGAGAAAAAGTCTATTTCAAACGGCCACAAAGTACAAAAATGAATCTGTCCCGTCTGAAAAGTCGGTGCAGACCCAAAGGTATCTCTTGTGAGATTCCACTTGAAGGAAACCTCCAGAGGAGGTAACAGAACGTGGAGAGAAAGCAAACTGGGGGTTCCCAGGGGCTGGAGGGGGCACGAATGGGGAGTGAGGGCTCTGGGTACACGGTGACCCTTGGGGATCGAGATATTCTGCAACAAAATTCTGTGGCGAGGTTCACAGCGTTGTGAGCGTACCCCGTGCTCAGGAATTGCACAACGTAAAATAAATAAAACATTTTATTGAAGATTAATATAGATTATAACTAATGAACGAATACCATAACAGCTAAAAAATCGAAGAGAAAAAGGATAAGGGAGAAGAGGAAGAGACATTTTGGTGGGGGGTCGGGGTCAGGGATTGGAGAATGAATTTGAAATAAAATATAATAAACAAAAAATAAAAGAAGATAAAAAAAGCACCCTGTATAGGTCTTCAAGCCCTTGATTTTTGGCCGCCATCCATGTGGGATCAAGGGCAGTGGCAGGGGCGGGGAGAAGGGCGATGGCAGGAGCAGTGTTGGGATCAGAAGCAGGAACAGTGGAACCAGGAGAAGCGGGAGCAGAAGCAGGACCCAGCTGACTCTGCTCAGTTGCCTGCTGTCCCTGCACAGGTCCCAGGTCACTTGCTGGCTCCCAGGCCCCTGCAGGAGTCGCCCCAGACTCCACCCCTGAGTGCAGAGACTCCGAGGACCCCGATGCCCTTGGGTCGGGCTCTGGAGCCACACCGGCTTCCGCTCCTGCCCCGGACTCTTGAGAAGGAAACAGAGTGATGGTTGCAGTGGCTCCAAGGCGTCAGGGTGAGAAGAGGGATGGTCCCACCGCACACCAGCGCCAGCCTCTCCAGGGGCCTTTGCAGACACACAACTCACCCCAGAGCCTCCCCGAGAAGCCATGGCCAGGAACCCACATCAGGACCTCTGCCCCCCTGCAGGCCGCAGCCCAGGGCTCTCAATCTCTGCTCCTGGCCCCACACCAGCCCCCGGGGGCTCCTCCCTGGGTGGCCCAGCACCGCCCTGGCCCCGTGAACACACATCTCCCACCCCAGCCTTCTCACCCTCGGGCTCTGGCTCCGGGGGCTCCGGGTCCTCATCCCAGGACCGGTGAACCAGGACCCTGTGGAGGGGCCAGGGCGGTGAAGGAGGCCTTCCCAGGCCAACTCCAGGCCCTGCTTCCTGAGACCTGCGTGTGGCCACTCTCTCTCTGGGTCCAGGGTGGCCCTCCTGGGTGACGGGGCACATGCACAACTCTGTAGGGCGGGTGAATCCAGATTCCGCCAATCGTTTCCCGATTTCATCGGTTGATTTCTGTAAAGAGAGTGACCCGCGGACGGCCCGGAGACATCACAGCCCCGCCCAGCCATCCTCAGTGTCCTTCCGCCCTCCCTCCCCGCTGCTCCCAGATCGGACACAGACCTGAGTGTGCACAGCCCTGCGCCTGGGACACAGTGACATCCACCTACAGGGCTCGAGATGAACCTTGGGGACGAGAGGGCCACCCCAGCACAACCTGTCCCTGCCCTCCAGCCTTGACAGGGGTGTGAGCCTGACCCGCCCACCAGGCATCTAACCCCTTCATCAGCCTGCACCTGCTCAGGTGGGCCCTCCACACACGACCCCTCCTTCCACGCGCACACACACACACACACACACACACACACACACGGGAGGGGACGTGGGGCCGCACAGTTCAGATCAGAGTGGTGTCGGTCTGGACTGGATGTCTCTGGGTCTCCTGTGTTACCTTTGGGTCCCTGCGAGCTAGAGACCTGAGGCGTCCTGTGCACAACCTGACCCACTGTCTCCAGGGTCGGGAAGCGTCGCGGCCACGGGCTCCCCCGAGCCGGCAGCCGCGGGACACGGGCATACAACAGGAGAACATGTTCGTCAGGTGAAGGTGTCCCAACGAATGAGCCCAGTCTGGCGCTGTCTCCAGAACGTGGGTGCCTGGTGACCCGGGTTCCGAGTTCTGTTGGGGTCTGTTACCAGGGAGGTGAGGTCACTTCCTGGGGTCCCCTTACCCGGCTTCCTGCTCCTACAAGAGCCCCTCCCAGGCTGCAAAGGGCTCCCCTCCACCCCATGCCCTGTCCCTACAGTGACACCAACACAGCCCAGACACGTCACCACGAGGCCTGGTGCGGCCGGTGCCGCGGCTTTGGGGCCACAGAGCTGGGTTCAGACCTGGGTTTTCCCCCTGACCAGTGCTGGGACCCTGCATTGTGCCTCCCGGGGCCCCCGGTCACCCGTCTGCACAGTGGGGTCCTTGTGGCATCTACTTGTAGGGGCGCCATCAGGGAGACACCTGTAGACACGTCCCGTGCCTGCTATCCCATGAGGCTCGTGGGCACACGTGGCCGTGGAAGGACGAGGAAGGGGTGGGCCTGGCACGGAACACACTCACGCGGGCCTCGGTCCTCTCCGGGTCCAGGCACAGCCACCCCTCCTGCCTGGGTCCCAGGCCCAGGGAAGGTGGAGGTGAACTCGTTCACACCCTGTGCCCACCGGACACGCACTCCAGGGGCCCCATTGCATTTGGGCTCTGGTCCCAGTGCATGGTCTGGGCCTACATGCTGGGCGGTCCCCACTGTGGCTCCCAGCCTTCCTGATTCCTGGTCCTACGTGCCTCTGTCACCCCCTCCCCTCCCGGGTGGACGGCCCATGTGACCAGGTTCTAAGGGCTAGAATATGATGACCGGGTGTCATTTCTGAGCCGATACATAGAATTTCTGGATTCCTCTCTCGTGGGTCCATTCTCTGTCTCTGCCTCGGACTCTGTCTCTCTCTTTGTGTCTCATAGGCGCAGGTCCTGTGAGCTCCAAGGTCCAGGTGACAACCCTCAGAAGCCTCCCTTGTGGCTCGTGTCCCTCCCCTGGCCCAGTGCTCAGGTCCCTCACGAGGCCTCCTCTCCCCAGCCAGGGCTCTCCCTGGGGAACCACTTCCTAATGAGGACCCGAGGCTCCAAACAGGAGGGTCTTGACCTCAGTGTCCACACCAGGGTCCACTGCTTGGCCACGAGCTGCAAACCCAGGTCCTCGGTCCTCCAGGCCCCCAGGCTGCCCTCCGCTCCGAAGGACCTTGAGGGAGTAGGAAGCATTTTCCCAGGAGGGGAGAACAGAGGGCCAGGGATGAAGATCCCAGGACACAGAGTGGTCTATGAGCCTGTGGGACCCTTGGGACACTGTCGACGCAGCCCAGTTTAAGAGGAGGAAGCTGAGTCCTTCTGTGCTGTAGCCCCGTCCACACTTCCTAGCTCCAGGGGCCCAGCGTGGTGGACACAGGACCCCAGACCCCGTCCTCCCCTAGTTCCTGGCAATCCCCCTGGACACCTTGGGGACCCCCTGACCCTCAGCCGGTATGTCTCCCTCCCTATGTGTTGGGTCCCGGGCTATTGCCAGGAATCCTGATGTCCCTGCCCCATGGCCCCACTGCCTCCAGCCTTTCTCTTCTTTCCCCCTATTACCCACCCCTCCCACTGTCTCCAGTGGGACAGTCAGAATATGTGTGTGTGTGTGTGTGTGTGTGTGTGTGTGTGTGTGTGTGTGTGTGTGCACGCGCCTTTCTGGAGATGCCCAGAGGTCACAGCCTCACACGGATGGGGTGCATAGGGACCCCCGAGCATCTCAGGGCCTCTCATTCCCAGGGAGAACCCCATGTGGGGGTAGAGGCTGGCCTAGGATTGGAGACCAGCCCTGCTCCTTGGACAATGCACACCTCACTTGTCCTAGGCCAGTCCTTGTCTCTCCTGACCTCAGTGTCCCCCCTGTCCCTGAGGGTCAGACGGGGAAGTGCATCAGCGTGGCCCTGGCCCAGGCTCGCCCCCGGGGGTAGGTAGATGGGAGGTGCCCCGGGTACACAGGCCTCCCTCTCCAGGGTCAGCCGGGTCTGTGTCATGGCCAGGTATGCCCAGGGACCAGCACTCAACACCTGTGGATGATCCAGAGGTGACGCTGACGTGCATGAATCCAATCGCTCCCCACCTGGCTGGTCCCCCATGTTCCTACCTCTGCCAACTACTCTGGAACCCCAACCTTCCTGAGCCCCAGAACCATGCCCTCCCCATCCAGGCAAGCCTCAGGGTGTGAGGCCAGGTGGGTTGGACATCTGGGGACACGACGGCCAGTGACTACACTCATCCCACCCAGCTGGCCTGGACCGCAGACTCCACCCCGGGGTCCAGGTGCATGGACCCTGGGGCATGGCTGGGCCAGGGTCCTGGAGGCAGCAGTGGAGGCCGACTCAGGGCAGGGAGAAGTCGGTCCTCCCCCTGCCCTTCTCCTTTCCTCCTTCCGGCTTGTCTTCCTGGCAGGACCTTGGACAGAGGTCCAGCCTGTGCCTGGCTACAGCCCTGGGTGGAGTCAGAGGGTGGGAAGAGGCCCCTGGAGGCCAGGGGGCACCTCCAGGAAAACCAAGTGTCAGGGGGCTACTTTAACTGGGCATCCCCCGGGCACTCAGTGATTTCAGCCCTTTGTATACATGAGCCGTGACCCCAGGACCGGGTATCAGCCCATTCCTCACCCCAAGAGGCACGTATCCTCCCCAGCCGAGGCCCCGTCGGTGGCCGGTCCTCCCTCCAGCCCCAAGAGGTCCAGCTGCTCCACAGGCTCTACATCTTCCGCGGCTGGAGCCCGAGCAGCCATCAGGGGCCTGGATCCGGGCCCTGGAGCCCCTCAGGGAGGACAGGTGGTGAGACCGGGCAGGAGCCAGGAGAGGGCCGAGTGGAGGCTCCTTGAGGTCATGGCCTCCTGCTCAGCCCAGACCCAGGTGTGTGCTGACCCCTATGGCACCTGGACCCCAGCTGCCGGGCAGGCTCCGGGACAGAGACCACAATGTGGCTCCTGGTAGCTCACAGGTGTCCCTGTGTCCTGTAGTTAGACCTGTCCTACCAGCTGGACTCCCTCCTGGTGGCCAGCAATATCTGTGGCCAAAAGGAACAGGCCACCGTCAAGGTCTGGGAAGAATGAGTGGCCAAGCACAAGGGGAAGGATCACCCTCAACTCGGGGGGTCCCTGCCCGGGCTGGCGGGGGCTCCGGAGGTGGTATTCCAGCTCTCTGCTGACCAGCCCTGTGCCCAGAATCACCTGCCTCCCTTCTCTGGGCCTCACTCTCCTGCTCTGTGAAATGGGTGATGCAGACTGACCCCTCCCATGGCAGGAACAAGGCAGGGCCCCAGGGCCCGGGCTGTCCTCCCGGTCCTTCCCAGAGACTCCAGGGCCTGCGCTGGCCTCCCAGTCCCTCCCGGAGACCCCAGGGCCCAGGTTGTCCTCCCAGTCCCCCCCAGAGTCCCCAGGGCCCAGGTTGCCCTCCCGGTCCTTCCCAGAGACATCAGGCGTCAGCTCAGCCTCAGCCTCCACACGCCCCGGGGCAGCCTTGGGCGCTCACGAGCTCTGTGTCTCAGGGTCCAAAAGCACAGCTCCTCACTGCCCCTGTCCCCCCAGCCGGCGGGCGACACCGCATCACCGGTGCCGGCCTGGACGTGAGGATCAGCAGCCTGGACGAGAGCATCCGCCGAGCTGGCAGGGGGAACGTCCCTTGGTCCCCTCTCCGAGACCACCGAGGTACAGACCTCACTTGAACAACTCCTCTGACAGGAGACCATCTCTGGACCTGCCGGGGAATCCAGCCCCGGGAGGAGGCGACGACCTGCTCTGCTCTACAGAGGAGGAGACTGAGGCAACATCATCCTCCCAGGCCGGTGCTTGGGAATCCATTCTTGCCTGGGGGCAAATAACAAGCCTGTGAGCTCCCTCCAGATCTAGGATGCCGTGGCTCTGACGACACTGCCTGATCACGTCCCCTGCACCTGGCAAGCCGCGGTGACCCCCGACTCCTTACCTGACATCCGAGCCCCGAGTGAACTGGGCCAGATGCCCTCCCCAGGGTGTTCCCCTCCCTCCTCCCTAGTGTTTTCCCCTCCCAGGCAGCCCACCATCCCTGCCCCTCGAGCCCCCTGCTACCACCGTCCCGCTCCATGGCTCCCATCCAGAACACCCTCATCTCTAAGGCTGGCTTCAGAGGTCACCCCCTCGGGGTCCTGAGCAAGCCCACGCTTCGGGTCAGAGCGACCCGGGCTCACACTCACAGTGGGGCCACGTCAAGTCCTGTGACACGCAAGCTCTATGCCAGCTTCTGGGACCTCGGTGCTCTTTTTGAAGATGGGGTCGGCGGCTCCCACGTCCGGTGGGTGTGTGGGGGATGAAAGCAGGGAGGTGAAGGTGTCCGAAGTGGGGGAGCTTGTGGGGGGAGGGGGCTCTCAGGAAGGCACGGGGAGGGGATGGGGAGGAGGGAAAGGCGGCCTGACCTCTCCCTGCCCAGACTGGTGTCCACCTCCCCCTCCCCCTGCTCAGCCAGGCGCCCGGATGAACAGTGGAGTGGAGTGTGGGGGCCAGGTCAGCAGGGTGGGGGTCTGTCTCGTTTCCCTCTTAACCCGGGTCTCCATACCCGCTGCGTCCAGCCGCCCTGCCTGGGTGGAGTGGCTGTGGCCCCAGGCCTAAGAGGATATGAGGGTCACTGAGCGGGCGGTGGAGATCGGATACGTGCGACCCCAGGTGTCGTGGGCTCCTGCCGCGAGGTGGTCCCGTGCGCGCAGTCCCATGGTCCCGGTGCACCTGCGCAGGCTCCACCTGCCTCGACCTTTGGTGGGAGCACCTCCCAGCCCACAAGGCTCCCGCGCCACATCCTGCCCGAAGGTGGGAGCCAGGGGCCACTCTAGCCGGACTGGTGAAGCTCCTCCTCCAAGTGCTCATGGAACAGTCGGGAAACTGAGGCCAGGAGAGGCAGGGACTGGCCGGGAACCCACCAGGTGAGCAGAGCCTAGAGGGGCTGGGGGAGGTTTCGGGCTCCTAGGCCAGGGCTACACTTTCCCAGGGGGTTTTCGAGGGAATGAGAGCCTCTAAGATCCTAGAGGACCACTGAACCCATCCCGTGTGGGGTCCTTTCCTCTGGGCATCCCCGAGTGGGCACAGGTCTGACCTTCTGCATCTCCCGGTTTCTGTTTGGGCCACGGGAGGACCAGCTGTGTCCTGTCTGGCTTCAGGCTGTGGTGTCACAGCACGCACGGGGGTCTCCACCCCGAGACCGTGCCCATTGTCACCGAAGGGGCCTCCATAGTCCCACCTAATCCTTAATCCATTGTGATTTCAATGTCAATGGAGAAAAAGTCTATTTCAAACGGCCACAAAGTACAAAAATGAATCTGTCCCGTCTGAAAAGTCGGTGCAGACCCAAAGGTATCTCTTGTGAGATTCCACTTGAAGGAAACCTCCAGAGGAGGTAACAGAACGTGGAGAGAAAGCAAACTGGGGGTTCCCAGGGGCTGGAGGGGGCACGAATGGGGAGTGAGGGCTCTGGGTACACGGTGACCCTTGGGGATCGAGATATTCTGCAACAAAATTCTGTGGCGAGGTTCACAGCGTTGTGAGCGTACCCCGTGCTCAGGAATTGCACAACGTAAAATAAATAAAACATTTTATTGAAGATTAATATAGATTATAACTAATGAACGAATACCATAACAGCTAAAAAATCGAAGAGAAAAAGGATAAGGGAGAAGAGGAAGAGACATTTTGGTGGGGGGTCGGGGTCAGGGATTGGAGAATGAATTTGAAATAAAATATAATAAACAAAAAATAAAAGAAGATAAAAAAAGCACCCTGTATAGGTCTTCAAGCCCTTGATTTTTGGCCGCCATCCATGTGGGATCAAGGGCAGTGGCAGGGGCGGGGAGAAGGGCGATGGCAGGAGCAGTGTTGGGATCAGAAGCAGGAACAGTGGAACCAGGAGAAGCGGGAGCAGAAGCAGGACCCAGCTGACTCTGCTCAGTTGCCTGCTGTCCCTGCACAGGTCCCAGGTCACTTGCTGGCTCCCAGGCCCCTGCAGGAGTCGCCCCAGACTCCACCCCTGAGTGCAGAGACTCCGAGGACCCCGATGCCCTTGGGTCGGGCTCTGGAGCCACACCGGCTTCCGCTCCTGCCCCGGACTCTTGAGAAGGAAACAGAGTGATGGTTGCAGTGGCTCCAAGGCGTCAGGGTGAGAAGAGGGATGGTCCCACCGCACACCAGCGCCAGCCTCTCCAGGGGCCTTTGCAGACACACAACTCACCCCAGAGCCTCCCCGAGAAGCCATGGCCAGGAACCCACATCAGGACCTCTGCCCCCCTGCAGGCCGCAGCCCAGGGCTCTCAATCTCTGCTCCTGGCCCCACACCAGCCCCCGGGGGCTCCTCCCTGGGTGGCCCAGCACCGCCCTGGCCCCGTGAACACACATCTCCCACCCCAGCCTTCTCACCCTCGGGCTCTGGCTCCGGGGGCTCCGGGTCCTCATCCCAGGACCGGTGAACCAGGACCCTGTGGAGGGGCCAGGGCGGTGAAGGAGGCCTTCCCAGGCCAACTCCAGGCCCTGCTTCCTGAGACCTGCGTGTGGCCACTCTCTCTCTGGGTCCAGGGTGGCCCTCCTGGGTGACGGGGCACATGCACAACTCTGTAGGGCGGGTGAATCCAGATTCCGCCAATCGTTTCCCGATTTCATCGGTTGATTTCTGTAAAGAGAGTGACCCGCGGACGGCCCGGAGACATCACAGCCCCGCCCAGCCATCCTCAGTGTCCTTCCGCCCTCCCTCCCCGCTGCTCCCAGATCGGACACAGACCTGAGTGTGCACAGCCCTGCGCCTGGGACACAGTGACATCCACCTACAGGGCTCGAGATGAACCTTGGGGACGAGAGGGCCACCCCAGCACAACCTGTCCCTGCCCTCCAGCCTTGACAGGGGTGTGAGCCTGACCCGCCCACCAGGCATCTAACCCCTTCATCAGCCTGCACCTGCTCAGGTGGGCCCTCCACACACGACCCCTCCTTCCACGCGCACACACACACACACACACACACACACACACACGGGAGGGGACGTGGGGCCGCACAGTTCAGATCAGAGTGGTGTCGGTCTGGACTGGATGTCTCTGGGTCTCCTGTGTTACCTTTGGGTCCCTGCGAGCTAGAGACCTGAGGCGTCCTGTGCACAACCTGACCCACTGTCTCCAGGGTCGGGAAGCGTCGCGGCCACGGGCTCCCCCGAGCCGGCAGCCGCGGGACACGGGCATACAACAGGAGAACATGTTCGTCAGGTGAAGGTGTCCCAACGAATGAGCCCAGTCTGGCGCTGTCTCCAGAACGTGGGTGCCTGGTGACCCGGGTTCCGAGTTCTGTTGGGGTCTGTTACCAGGGAGGTGAGGTCACTTCCTGGGGTCCCCTTACCCGGCTTCCTGCTCCTACAAGAGCCCCTCCCAGGCTGCAAAGGGCTCCCCTCCACCCCATGCCCTGTCCCTACAGTGACACCAACACAGCCCAGACACGTCACCACGAGGCCTGGTGCGGCCGGTGCCGCGGCTTTGGGGCCACAGAGCTGGGTTCAGACCTGGGTTTTCCCCCTGACCAGTGCTGGGACCCTGCATTGTGCCTCCCGGGGCCCCCGGTCACCCGTCTGCACAGTGGGGTCCTTGTGGCATCTACTTGTAGGGGCGCCATCAGGGAGACACCTGTAGACACGTCCCGTGCCTGCTATCCCATGAGGCTCGTGGGCACACGTGGCCGTGGAAGGACGAGGAAGGGGTGGGCCTGGCACGGAACACACTCACGCGGGCCTCGGTCCTCTCCGGGTCCAGGCACAGCCACCCCTCCTGCCTGGGTCCCAGGCCCAGGGAAGGTGGAGGTGAACTCGTTCACACCCTGTGCCCACCGGACACGCACTCCAGGGGCCCCATTGCATTTGGGCTCTGGTCCCAGTGCATGGTCTGGGCCTACATGCTGGGCGGTCCCCACTGTGGCTCCCAGCCTTCCTGATTCCTGGTCCTACGTGCCTCTGTCACCCCCTCCCCTCCCGGGTGGACGGCCCATGTGACCAGGTTCTAAGGGCTAGAATATGATGACCGGGTGTCATTTCTGAGCCGATACATAGAATTTCTGGATTCCTCTCTCGTGGGTCCATTCTCTGTCTCTGCCTCGGACTCTGTCTCTCTCTTTGTGTCTCATAGGCGCAGGTCCTGTGAGCTCCAAGGTCCAGGTGACAACCCTCAGAAGCCTCCCTTGTGGCTCGTGTCCCTCCCCTGGCCCAGTGCTCAGGTCCCTCACGAGGCCTCCTCTCCCCAGCCAGGGCTCTCCCTGGGGAACCACTTCCTAATGAGGACCCGAGGCTCCAAACAGGAGGGTCTTGACCTCAGTGTCCACACCAGGGTCCACTGCTTGGCCACGAGCTGCAAACCCAGGTCCTCGGTCCTCCAGGCCCCCAGGCTGCCCTCCGCTCCGAAGGACCTTGAGGGAGTAGGAAGCATTTTCCCAGGAGGGGAGAACAGAGGGCCAGGGATGAAGATCCCAGGACACAGAGTGGTCTATGAGCCTGTGGGACCCTTGGGACACTGTCGACGCAGCCCAGTTTAAGAGGAGGAAGCTGAGTCCTTCTGTGCTGTAGCCCCGTCCACACTTCCTAGCTCCAGGGGCCCAGCGTGGTGGACACAGGACCCCAGACCCCGTCCTCCCCTAGTTCCTGGCAATCCCCCTGGACACCTTGGGGACCCCCTGACCCTCAGCCGGTATGTCTCCCTCCCTATGTGTTGGGTCCCGGGCTATTGCCAGGAATCCTGATGTCCCTGCCCCATGGCCCCACTGCCTCCAGCCTTTCTCTTCTTTCCCCCTATTACCCACCCCTCCCACTGTCTCCAGTGGGACAGTCAGAATATGTGTGTGTGTGTGTGTGTGTGTGTGTGTGTGTGTGCACGCGCCTTTCTGGAGATGCCCAGAGGTCACAGCCTCACACGGATGGGGTGCATAGGGACCCCCGAGCATCTCAGGGCCTCTCATTCCCAGGGAGAACCCCATGTGGGGGTAGAGGCTGGCCTAGGATTGGAGACCAGCCCTGCTCCTTGGACAATGCACACCTCACTTGTCCTAGGCCAGTCCTTGTCTCTCCTGACCTCAGTGTCCCCCCTGTCCCTGAGGGTCAGACGGGGAAGTGCATCAGCGTGGCCCTGGCCCAGGCTCGCCCCCGGGGGTAGGTAGATGGGAGGTGCCCCGGGTACACAGGCCTCCCTCTCCAGGGTCAGCCGGGTCTGTGTCATGGCCAGGTATGCCCAGGGACCAGCACTCAACACCTGTGGATGATCCAGAGGTGACGCTGACGTGCATGAATCCAATCGCTCCCCACCTGGCTGGTCCCCCATGTTCCTACCTCTGCCAACTACTCTGGAACCCCAACCTTCCTGAGCCCCAGAACCATGCCCTCCCCATCCAGGCAAGCCTCAGGGTGTGAGGCCAGGTGGGTTGGACATCTGGGGACACGACGGCCAGTGACTACACTCATCCCACCCAGCTGGCCTGGACCGCAGACTCCACCCCGGGGTCCAGGTGCATGGACCCTGGGGCATGGCTGGGCCAGGGTCCTGGAGGCAGCAGTGGAGGCCGACTCAGGGCAGGGAGAAGTCGGTCCTCCCCCTGCCCTTCTCCTTTCCTCCTTCCGGCTTGTCTTCCTGGCAGGACCTTGGACAGAGGTCCAGCCTGTGCCTGGCTACAGCCCTGGGTGGAGTCAGAGGGTGGGAAGAGGCCCCTGGAGGCCAGGGGGCACCTCCAGGAAAACCAAGTGTCAGGGGGCTACTTTAACTGGGCATCCCCCGGGCACTCAGTGATTTCAGCCCTTTGTATACATGAGCCGTGACCCCAGGACCGGGTATCAGCCCATTCCTCACCCCAAGAGGCACGTATCCTCCCCAGCCGAGGCCCCGTCGGTGGCCGGTCCTCCCTCCAGCCCCAAGAGGTCCAGCTGCTCCACAGGCTCTACATCTTCCGCGGCTGGAGCCCGAGCAGCCATCAGGGGCCTGGATCCGGGCCCTGGAGCCCCTCAGGGAGGACAGGTGGTGAGACCGGGCAGGAGCCAGGAGAGGGCCGAGTGGAGGCTCCTTGAGGTCATGGCCTCCTGCTCAGCCCAGACCCAGGTGTGTGCTGACCCCTATGGCACCTGGACCCCAGCTGCCGGGCAGGCTCCGGGACAGAGACCACAATGTGGCTCCTGGTAGCTCACAGGTGTCCCTGTGTCCTGTAGTTAGACCTGTCCTACCAGCTGGACTCCCTCCTGGTGGCCAGCAATATCTGTGGCCAAAAGGAACAGGCCACCGTCAAGGTCTGGGAAGAATGAGTGGCCAAGCACAAGGGGAAGGATCACCCTCAACTCGGGGGGTCCCTGCCCGGGCTGGCGGGGGCTCCGGAGGTGGTATTCCAGCTCTCTGCTGACCAGCCCTGTGCCCAGAATCACCTGCCTCCCTTCTCTGGGCCTCACTCTCCTGCTCTGTGAAATGGGTGATGCAGACTGACCCCTCCCATGGCAGGAACAAGGCAGGGCCCCAGGGCCCGGGCTGTCCTCCCGGTCCTTCCCAGAGACTCCAGGGCCTGCGCTGGCCTCCCAGTCCCTCCCGGAGACCCCAGGGCCCAGGTTGTCCTCCCAGTCCCCCCCAGAGTCCCCAGGGCCCAGGTTGCCCTCCCGGTCCTTCCCAGAGACATCAGGCGTCAGCTCAGCCTCAGCCTCCACACGCCCCGGGGCAGCCTTGGGCGCTCACGAGCTCTGTGTCTCAGGGTCCAAAAGCACAGCTCCTCACTGCCCCTGTCCCCCCAGCCGGCGGGCGACACCGCATCACCGGTGCCGGCCTGGACGTGAGGATCAGCAGCCTGGACGAGAGCATCCGCCGAGCTGGCAGGGGGAACGTCCCTTGGTCCCCTCTCCGAGACCACCGAGGTACAGACCTCACTTGAACAACTCCTCTGACAGGAGACCATCTCTGGACCTGCCGGGGAATCCAGCCCCGGGAGGAGGCGACGACCTGCTCTGCTCTACAGAGGAGGAGACTGAGGCAACATCATCCTCCCAGGCCGGTGCTTGGGAATCCATTCTTGCCTGGGGGCAAATAACAAGCCTGTGAGCTCCCTCCAGATCTAGGATGCCGTGGCTCTGACGACACTGCCTGATCACGTCCCCTGCACCTGGCAAGCCGCGGTGACCCCCGACTCCTTACCTGACATCCGAGCCCCGAGTGAACTGGGCCAGATGCCCTCCCCAGGGTGTTCCCCTCCCCCCTCCCTAGTGTTTTCCTCTCCCAGGCAGCCCACCATCCCTGCCCCTCGAGCCCCCTGCTACCACCGTCCCGCTCCATGGCTCCCATCCAGAACACCCTCATCTCTAAGGCTGGCTTCAGAGGTCACCCCCTCGGGGTCCTGAGCAAGCCCACGCTTCGGGTCAGAGCGACCCGGGCTCACACTCACAGTGGGGCCACGTCAAGTCCTGTGACACGCAAGCTCTATGCCAGCTTCTGGGACCTCGGTGCTCTTTTTGAAGATGGGGTCGGCGGCTCCCACGTCCGGTGGGTGTGTGGGGGATGAAAGCAGGGAGGTGAAGGTGTCCGAAGTGGGGGAGCTTGTGGGGGGAGGGGGCTCTCAGGAAGGCACGGGGAGGGGATGGGGAGGAGGGAAAGGCGGCCTGACCTCTCCCTGCCCAGACTGGTGTCCACCTCCCCCTCCCCCTGCTCAGCCAGGCGCCCGGATGAACAGTGGAGTGGAGTGTGGGGGCCAGGTCAGCAGGGTGGGGGTCTGTCTCGTTTCCCTCTTAACCCGGGTCTCCATACCCGCTGCGTCCAGCCGCCCTGCCTGGGTGGAGTGGCTGTGGCCCCAGGCCTAAGAGGATATGAGGGTCACTGAGCGGGCGGTGGAGATCGGATACGTGCGACCCCAGGTGTCGTGGGCTCCTGCCGCGAGGTGGTCCCGTGCGCGCAGTCCCATGGTCCCGGTGCACCTGCGCAGGCTCCACCTGCCTCGACCTTTGGTGGGAGCACCTCCCAGCCCACAAGGCTCCCGCGCCACATCCTGCCCGAAGGTGGGAGCCAGGGGCCACTCTAGCCGGACTGGTGAAGCTCCTCCTCCAAGTGCTCATGGAACAGTCGGGAAACTGAGGCCAGGAGAGGCAGGGACTGGCCGGGAACCCACCAGGTGAGCAGAGCCTAGAGGGGCTGGGGGAGGTTTCGGGCTCCTAGGCCAGGGCTACACTTTCCCAGGGGGTTTTCGAGGGAATGAGAGCCTCTAAGATCCTAGAGGACCACTGAACCCATCCCGTGTGGGGTCCTTTCCTCTGGGCATCCCCGAGTGGGCACAGGTCTGACCTTCTGCATCTCCCGGTTTCTGTTTGGGCCACGGGAGGACCAGCTGTGTCCTGTCTGGCTTCAGGCTGTGGTGTCACAGCACGCACGGGGGTCTCCACCCCGAGACCGTGCCCATTGTCACCGAAGGGGCCTCCATAGTCCCACCTAATCCTTAATCCATTGTGATTTCAATGTCAATGGAGAAAAAGTCTATTTCAAACGGCCACAAAGTACAAAAATGAATCTGTCCCGTCTGAAAAGTCGGTGCAGACCCAAAGGTATCTCTTGTGAGATTCCACTTGAAGGAAACCTCCAGAGGAGGTAACAGAACGTGGAGAGAAAGCAAACTGGGGGTTCCCAGGGGCTGGAGGGGGCACGAATGGGGAGTGAGGGCTCTGGGTACACGGTGACCCTTGGGGATCGAGATATTCTGCAACAAAATTCTGTGGCGAGGTTCACAGCGTTGTGAGCGTACCCCGTGCTCAGGAATTGCACAACGTAAACTAAATAAAACATTTTATTGAAGATTAATATAGATTATAACTAATGAACGAATACCATAACAGCTAAAAAATCGAAGAGAAAAAGGATAAGGGAGAAGAGGAAGAGACATTTTGGTGGGGGGTCGGGGTCAGGGATTGGAGAATGAATTTGAAATAAAATATAATAAACAAAAAATAAAAGAAGATAAAAAAAGCACCCTGTATAGGTCTTCAAGCCCTTGATTTTTGGCCGCCATCCATGTGGGATCAAGGGCAGTGGCAGGGGCGGGGAGAAGGGCGATGGCAGGAGCAGTGTTGGGATCAGAAGCAGGAACAGTGGAACCAGGAGAAGCGGGAGCAGAAGCAGGACCCAGCTGACTCTGCTCAGTTGCCTGCTGTCCCTGCACAGGTCCCAGGTCACTTGCTGGCTCCCAGGCCCCTGCAGGAGTCGCCCCAGACTCCACCCCTGAGTGCAGAGACTCCGAGGACCCCGATGCCCTTGGGTCGGGCTCTGGAGCCACACCGGCTTCCGCTCCTGCCCCGGACTCTTGAGAAGGAAACAGAGTGATGGTTGCAGTGGCTCCAAGGCGTCAGGGTGAGAAGAGGGATGGTCCCACCGCACACCAGCGCCAGCCTCTCCAGGGGCCTTTGCAGACACACAACTCACCCCAGAGCCTCCCCGAGAAGCCATGGCCAGGAACCCACATCAGGACCTCTGCCCCCCTGCAGGCCGCAGCCCAGGGCTCTCAATCTCTGCTCCTGGCCCCACACCAGCCCCCGGGGGCTCCTCCCTGGGTGGCCCAGCACCGCCCTGGCCCCGTGAACACACATCTCCCACCCCAGCCTTCTCACCCTCGGGCTCTGGCTCCGGGGGCTCCGGGTCCTCATCCCAGGACCGGTGAACCAGGACCCTGTGGAGGGGCCAGGGCGGTGAAGGAGGCCTTCCCAGGCCAACTCCAGGCCCTGCTTCCTGAGACCTGCGTGTGGCCACTCTCTCTCTGGGTCCAGGGTGGCCCTCCTGGGTGACGGGGCACATGCACAACTCTGTAGGGCGGGTGAATCCAGATTCCGCCAATCGTTTCCCGATTTCATCGGTTGATTTCTGTAAAGAGAGTGACCCGCGGACGGCCCGGAGACATCACAGCCCCGCCCAGCCATCCTCAGTGTCCTTCCGCCCTCCCTCCCCGCTGCTCCCAGATCGGACACAGACCTGAGTGTGCACAGCCCTGCGCCTGGGACACAGTGACATCCACCTACAGGGCTCGAGATGAACCTTGGGGACGAGAGGGCCACCCCAGCACAACCTGTCCCTGCCCTCCAGCCTTGACAGGGGTGTGAGCCTGACCCGCCCACCAGGCATCTAACCCCTTCATCAGCCTGCACCTGCTCAGGTGGGCCCTCCACACACGACCCCTCCTTCCACGCGCACACACACACACACACACACACACACACACACGGGAGGGGACGTGGGGCCGCACAGTTCAGATCAGAGTGGTGTCGGTCTGGACTGGATGTCTCTGGGTCTCCTGTGTTACCTTTGGGTCCCTGCGAGCTAGAGACCTGAGGCGTCCTGTGCACAACCTGACCCACTGTCTCCAGGGTCGGGAAGCGTCGCGGCCACGGGCTCCCCCGAGCCGGCAGCCGCGGGACACGGGCATACAACAGGAGAACATGTTCGTCAGGTGAAGGTGTCCCAACGAATGAGCCCAGTCTGGCGCTGTCTCCAGAACGTGGGTGCCTGGTGACCCGGGTTCCGAGTTCTGTTGGGGTCTGTTACCAGGGAGGTGAGGTCACTTCCTGGGGTCCCCTTACCCGGCTTCCTGCTCCTACAAGAGCCCCTCCCAGGCTGCAAAGGGCTCCCCTCCACCCCATGCCCTGTCCCTACAGTGACACCAACACAGCCCAGACACGTCACCACGAGGCCTGGTGCGGCCGGTGCCGCGGCTTTGGGGCCACAGAGCTGGGTTCAGACCTGGGTTTTCCCCCTGACCAGTGCTGGGACCCTGCATTGTGCCTCCCGGGGCCCCCGGTCACCCGTCTGCACAGTGGGGTCCTTGTGGCATCTACTTGTAGGGGCGCCATCAGGGAGACACCTGTAGACACGTCCCGTGCCTGCTATCCCATGAGGCTCGTGGGCACACGTGGCCGTGGAAGGACGAGGAAGGGGTGGGCCTGGCACGGAACACACTCACGCGGGCCTCGGTCCTCTCCGGGTCCAGGCACAGCCACCCCTCCTGCCTGGGTCCCAGGCCCAGGGAAGGTGGAGGTGAACTCGTTCACACCCTGTGCCCACCGGACACGCACTCCAGGGGCCCCATTGCATTTGGGCTCTGGTCCCAGTGCATGGTCTGGGCCTACATGCTGGGCGGTCCCCACTGTGGCTCCCAGCCTTCCTGATTCCTGGTCCTACGTGCCTCTGTCACCCCCTCCCCTCCCGGGTGGACGGCCCATGTGACCAGGTTCTAAGGGCTAGAATATGATGACCGGGTGTCATTTCTGAGCCGATACATAGAATTTCTGGATTCCTCTCTCGTGGGTCCATTCTCTGTCTCTGCCTCGGACTCTGTCTCTCTCTTTGTGTCTCATAGGCGCAGGTCCTGTGAGCTCCAAGGTCCAGGTGACAACCCTCAGAAGCCTCCCTTGTGGCTCGTGTCCCTCCCCTGGCCCAGTGCTCAGGTCCCTCACGAGGCCTCCTCTCCCCAGCCAGGGCTCTCCCTGGGGAACCACTTCCTAATGAGGACCCGAGGCTCCAAACAGGAGGGTCTTGACCTCAGTGTCCACACCAGGGTCCACTGCTTGGCCACGAGCTGCAAACCCAGGTCCTCGGTCCTCCAGGCCCCCAGGCTGCCCTCCGCTCCGAAGGACCTTGAGGGAGTAGGAAGCATTTTCCCAGGAGGGGAGAACAGAGGGCCAGGGATGAAGATCCCAGGACACAGAGTGGTCTATGAGCCTGTGGGACCCTTGGGACACTGTCGACGCAGCCCAGTTTAAGAGGAGGAAGCTGAGTCCTTCTGTGCTGTAGCCCCGTCCACACTTCCTAGCTCCAGGGGCCCAGCGTGGTGGACACAGGACCCCAGACCCCGTCCTCCCCTAGTTCCTGGCAATCCCCCTGGACACCTTGGGGACCCCCTGACCCTCAGCCGGTATGTCTCCCTCCCTATGTGTTGGGTCCCGGGCTATTGCCAGGAATCCTGATGTCCCTGCCCCATGGCCCCACTGCCTCCAGCCTTTCTCTTCTTTCCCCCTATTACCCACCCCTCCCACTGTCTCCAGTGGGACAGTCAGAATATGTGTGTGTGTGTGTGTGTGTGTGTGTGTGTGTTTGTGTGTGTGTGCACGCGCCTTTCTGGAGATGCCCAGAGGTCACAGCCTCACACGGATGGGGTGCATAGGGACCCCCGAGCATCTCAGGGCCTCTCATTCCCAGGGAGAACCCCATGTGGGGGTAGAGGCTGGCCTAGGATTGGAGACCAGCCCTGCTCCTTGGACAATGCACACCTCACTTGTCCTAGGCCAGTCCTTGTCTCTCCTGACCTCAGTGTCCCCCCTGTCCCTGAGGGTCAGACGGGGAAGTGCATCAGCGTGGCCCTGGCCCAGGCTCGCCCCCGGGGGTAGGTAGATGGGAGGTGCCCCGGGTACACAGGCCTCCCTCTCCAGGGTCAGCCGGGTCTGTGTCATGGCCAGGTATGCCCAGGGACCAGCACTCAACACCTGTGGATGATCCAGAGGTGACGCTGACGTGCATGAATCCAATCGCTCCCCACCTGGCTGGTCCCCCATGTTCCTACCTCTGCCAACTACTCTGGAACCCCAACCTTCCTGAGCCCCAGAACCATGCCCTCCCCATCCAGGCAAGCCTCAGGGTGTGAGGCCAGGTGGGTTGGACATCTGGGGACACGACGGCCAGTGACTACACTCATCCCACCCAGCTGGCCTGGACCGCAGACTCCACCCCGGGGTCCAGGTGCATGGACCCTGGGGCATGGCTGGGCCAGGGTCCTGGAGGCAGCAGTGGAGGCCGACTCAGGGCAGGGAGAAGTCGGTCCTCCCCCTGCCCTTCTCCTTTCCTCCTTCCGGCTTGTCTTCCTGGCAGGACCTTGGACAGAGGTCCAGCCTGTGCCTGGCTACAGCCCTGGGTGGAGTCAGAGGGTGGGAAGAGGCCCCTGGAGGCCAGGGGGCACCTCCAGGAAAACCAAGTGTCAGGGGGCTACTTTAACTGGGCATCCCCCGGGCACTCAGTGATTTCAGCCCTTTGTATACATGAGCCGTGACCCCAGGACCGGGTATCAGCCCATTCCTCACCCCAAGAGGCACGTATCCTCCCCAGCCGAGGCCCCGTCGGTGGCCGGTCCTCCCTCCAGCCCCAAGAGGTCCAGCTGCTCCACAGGCTCTACATCTTCCGCGGCTGGAGCCCGAGCAGCCATCAGGGGCCTGGATCCGGGCCCTGGAGCCCCTCAGGGAGGACAGGTGGTGAGACCGGGCAGGAGCCAGGAGAGGGCCGAGTGGAGGCTCCTTGAGGTCATGGCCTCCTGCTCAGCCCAGACCCAGGTGTGTGCTGACCCCTATGGCACCTGGACCCCAGCTGCCGGGCAGGCTCCGGGACAGAGACCACAATGTGGCTCCTGGTAGCTCACAGGTGTCCCTGTGTCCTGTAGTTAGACCTGTCCTACCAGCTGGACTCCCTCCTGGTGGCCAGCAATATCTGTGGCCAAAAGGAACAGGCCACCGTCAAGGTCTGGGAAGAATGAGTGGCCAAGCACAAGGGGAAGGATCACCCTCAACTCGGGGGGTCCCTGCCCGGGCTGGCGGGGGCTCCGGAGGTGGTATTCCAGCTCTCTGCTGACCAGCCCTGTGCCCAGAATCACCTGCCTCCCTTCTCTGGGCCTCACTCTCCTGCTCTGTGAAATGGGTGATGCAGACTGACCCCTCCCATGGCAGGAACAAGGCAGGGCCCCAGGGCCCGGGCTGTCCTCCCGGTCCTTCCCAGAGACTCCAGGGCCTGCGCTGGCCTCCCAGTCCCTCCCGGAGACCCCAGGGCCCAGGTTGTCCTCCCAGTCCCCCCCAGAGTCCCCAGGGCCCAGGTTGCCCTCCCGGTCCTTCCCAGAGACATCAGGCGTCAGCTCAGCCTCAGCCTCCACACGCCCCGGGGCAGCCTTGGGCGCTCACGAGCTCTGTGTCTCAGGGTCCAAAAGCACAGCTCCTCACTGCCCCTGTCCCCCCAGCCGGCGGGCGACACCGCATCACCGGTGCCGGCCTGGACGTGAGGATCAGCAGCCTGGACGAGAGCATCCGCCGAGCTGGCAGGGGGAACGTCCCTTGGTCCCCTCTCCGAGACCACCGAGGTACAGACCTCACTTGAACAACTCCTCTGACAGGAGACCATCTCTGGACCTGCCGGGGAATCCAGCCCCGGGAGGAGGCGACGACCTGCTCTGCTCTACAGAGGAGGAGACTGAGGCAACATCATCCTCCCAGGCCGGTGCTTGGGAATCCATTCTTGCCTGGGGGCAAATAACAAGCCTGTGAGCTCCCTCCAGATCTAGGATGCCGTGGCTCTGACGACACTGCCTGATCACGTCCCCTGCACCTGGCAAGCCGCGGTGACCCCCGACTCCTTACCTGACATCCGAGCCCCGAGTGAACTGGGCCAGATGCCCTCCCCAGGGTGTTCCCCTCCCCCCTCCCTAGTGTTTTCCCCTCCCAGGCAGCCCACCATCCCTGCCCCTCGAGCCCCCTGCTACCACCGCCCCGCTCCATGGCTCCCATCCAGAACACCCTCATCTCTAAGGCTGGCTTCAGAGGTCACCCCCTCGGGGTCCTGAGCAAGCCCACGCTTCGGGTCAGAGCGACCCGGGCTCACACTCACAGTGGGGCCACGTCAAGTCCTGTGACACGCAAGCTCTATGCCAGCTTCTGGGACCTCGGTGCTCTTTTTGAAGATGGGGTCGGCGGCTCCCACGTCCGGTGGGTGTGTGGGGGATGAAAGCAGGGAGGTGAAGGTGTCCGAAGTGGGGGAGCTTGTGGGGGGAGGGGGCTCTCAGGAAGGCACGGGGAGGGGATGGGGAGGAGGGAAAGGCGGCCTGACCTCTCCCTGCCCAGACTGGTGTCCACCTCCCCCTCCCCCTGCTCAGCCAGGCGCCCGGATGAACAGTGGAGTGGAGTGTGGGGGCCAGGTCAGCAGGGTGGGGGTCTGTCTCGTTTCCCTCTTAACCCGGGTCTCCATACCCGCTGCGTCCAGCCGCCCTGCCTGGGTGGAGTGGCTGTGGCCCCAGGCCTAAGAGGATATGAGGGTCACTGAGCGGGCGGTGGAGATCGGATACGTGCGACCCCAGGTGTCGTGGGCTCCTGCCGCGAGGTGGTCCCGTGCGCGCAGTCCCATGGTCCCGGTGCACCTGCGCAGGCTCCACCTGCCTCGACCTTTGGTGGGAGCACCTCCCAGCCCACAAGGCTCCCGCGCCACATCCTGCCCGAAGGTGGGAGCCAGGGGCCACTCTAGCCGGACTGGTGAAGCTCCTCCTCCAAGTGCTCATGGAACAGTCGGGAAACTGAGGCCAGGAGAGGCAGGGACTGGCCGGGAACCCACCAGGTGAGCAGAGCCTAGAGGGGCTGGGGGAGGTTTCGGGCTCCTAGGCCAGGGCTACACTTTCCCAGGGGGTTTTCGAGGGAATGAGAGCCTCTAAGATCCTAGAGGACCACTGAACCCATCCCGTGTGGGGTCCTTTCCTCTGGGCATCCCCGAGTGGGCACAGGTCTGACCTTCTGCATCTCCCGGTTTCTGTTTGGGCCACGGGAGGACCAGCTGTGTCCTGTCTGGCTTCAGGCTGTGGTGTCACAGCACGCACGGGGGTCTCCACCCCGAGACCGTGCCCATTGTCACCGAAGGGGCCTCCA
The DNA here is from genome assembly GCF_018350175.1 of Felis catus. NCBI lineage: Eukaryota > Metazoa > Chordata > Mammalia > Carnivora > Felidae > Felis > Felis catus. The sequence continues at coordinate 24,911 of NW_025408515.1, forward strand.
TAGTCCCACCTAATCCTTAATCCATTGTGATTTCAATGTCAATGGAGAAAAAGTCTATTTCAAACGGCCACAAAGTACAAAAATGAATCTGTCCCGTCTGAAAAGTCGGTGCAGACCCAAAGGTATCTCTTGTGAGATTCCACTTGAAGGAAACCTCCAGAGGAGGTAACAGAACGTGGAGAGAAAGCAAACTGGGGGTTCCCAGGGGCTGGAGGGGGCACGAATGGGGAGTGAGGGCTCTGGGTACACGGTGACCCTTGGGGATCGAGATATTCTGCAACAAAATTCTGTGGCGAGGTTCACAGCGTTGTGAGCGTACCCCGTGCTCAGGAATTGCACAACGTAAACTAAATAAAACATTTTATTGAAGATTAATATAGATTATAACTAATGAACGAATACCATAACAGCTAAAAAATCGAAGAGAAAAAGGATAAGGGAGAAGAGGAAGAGACATTTTGGTGGGGGGTCGGGGTCAGGGATTGGAGAATGAATTTGAAATAAAATATAATAAACAAAAAATAATACAAGATAAAAAAAGCACCCTGTATAGGTCTTCAAGCCCTTGATTTTTGGCCGACATCCATGTGGGATCAAGGGCAGTGGCAGGGGCGGGGAGAAGGGCGATGGCAGGAGCAGTGTTGGGATCAGAAGCAGGAACAGTGGAACCAGGAGAAGCGGGAGCAGAAGCAGGACCCAGCTGACTCTGCTCAGTTGCCTGCTGTCCCTGCACAGGTCCCAGGTCACTTGCTGGCTCCCAGGCCCCTGCAGGAGTCGCCCCAGACTCCACCCCTGAGTGCAGAGACTCCGAGGACCCCGATGCCCTTGGGTCGGGCTCTGGAGCCACACCGGCTTCCGCTCCTGCCCCGGACTCTTGAGAAGGAAACAGAGTGATGGTTGCAGTGGCTCCAAGGCGTCAGGGTGAGAAGAGGGATGGTCCCACCGCACACCAGCGCCAGCCTCTCCAGGGGCCTTTGCAGACACACAACTCACCCCAGAGCCTCCCCGAGAAGCCATGGCCAGGAACCCACATCAGGACCTCTGCCCCCCTGCAGGCCGCAGCCCAGGGCTCTCAATCTCTGCTCCTGGCCCCACACCAGCCCCCGGGGGCTCCTCCCTGGGTGGCCCAGCACCGCCCTGGCCCCGTGAACACACATCTCCCACCCCAGCCTTCTCACCCTCGGGCTCTGGCTCCGGGGGCTCCGGGTCCTCATCCCAGGACCGGTGAACCAGGACCCTGTGGAGGGGCCAGGGCGGTGAAGGAGGCCTTCCCAGGCCAACTCCAGGCCCTGCTTCCTGAGACCTGCGTGTGGCCACTCTCTCTCTGGGTCCAGGGTGGCCCTCCTGGGTGACGGGGCACATGCACAACTCTGTAGGGCGGGTGAATCCAGATTCCGCCAATCGTTTCCCGATTTCATCGGTTGATTTCTGTAAAGAGAGTGACCCGCGGACGGCCCGGAGACATCACAGCCCCGCCCAGCCATCCTCAGTGTCCTTCCGCCCTCCCTCCCCGCTGCTCCCAGATCGGACACAGACCTGAGTGTGCACAGCCCTGCGCCTGGGACACAGTGACATCCACCTACAGGGCTCGAGATGAACCTTGGGGACGAGAGGGCCACCCCAGCACAACCTGTCCCTGCCCTCCAGCCTTGACAGGGGTGTGAGCCTGACCCGCCCACCAGGCATCTAACCCCTTCATCAGCCTGCACCTGCTCAGGTGGGCCCTCCACACACGACCCCTCCTTCCACGCGCACACACACACACACACACACACACACACACGGGAGGGGACGTGGGGCCGCACAGTTCAGATCAGAGTGGTGTCGGTCTGGACTGGATGTCTCTGGGTCTCCTGTGTTACCTTTGGGTCCCTGCGAGCTAGAGACCTGAGGCGTCCTGTGCACAACCTGACCCACTGTCTCCAGGGTCGGGAAGCGTCGCGGCCACGGGCTCCCCCGAGCCGGCAGCCGCGGGACACGGGCATACAACAGGAGAACATGTTCGTCAGGTGAAGGTGTCCCAACGAATGAGCCCAGTCTGGCGCTGTCTCCAGAACGTGGGTGCCTGGTGACCCGGGTTCCGAGTTCTGTTGGGGTCTGTTACCAGGGAGGTGAGGTCACTTCCTGGGGTCCCCTTACCCGGCTTCCTGCTCCTACAAGAGCCCCTCCCAGGCTGCAAAGGGCTCCCCTCCACCCCATGCCCTGTCCCTACAGTGACACCAACACAGCCCAGACACGTCACCACGAGGCCTGGTGCGGCCGGTGCCGCGGCTTTGGGGCCACAGAGCTGGGTTCAGACCTGGGTTTTCCCCCTGACCAGTGCTGGGACCCTGCATTGTGCCTCCCGGGGCCCCCGGTCACCCGTCTGCACAGTGGGGTCCTTGTGGCATCTACTTGTAGGGGCGCCATCAGGGAGACACCTGTAGACACGTCCCGTGCCTGCTATCCCATGAGGCTCGTGGGCACACGTGGCCGTGGAAGGACGAGGAAGGGGTGGGCCTGGCACGGAACACACTCACGCGGGCCTCGGTCCTCTCCGGGTCCAGGCACAGCCACCCCTCCTGCCTGGGTCCCAGGCCCAGGGAAGGTGGAGGTGAACTCGTTCACACCCTGTGCCCACCGGACACGCACTCCAGGGGCCCCATTGCATTTGGGCTCTGGTCCCAGTGCATGGTCTGGGCCTACATGCTGGGCGGTCCCCACTGTGGCTCCCAGCCTTCCTGATTCCTGGTCCTACGTGCCTCTGTCACCCCCTCCCCTCCCGGGTGGACGGCCCATGTGACCAGGTTCTAAGGGCTAGAATATGATGACCGGGTGTCATTTCTGAGCCGATACATAGAATTTCTGGATTCCTCTCTCGTGGGTCCATTCTCTGTCTCTGCCTCGGACTCTGTCTCTCTCTTTGTGTCTCATAGGCGCAGGTCCTGTGAGCTCCCAGGTCCAGGTGACAACCCTCAGAAGCCTCCCTTGTGGCTCGTGTCCCTCCCCTGGCCCAGTGCTCAGGTCCCTCACGAGGCCTCCTCTCCCCAGCCAGGGCTCTCCCTGGGGAACCACTTCCTAATGAGGACCCGAGGCTCCAAACAGGAGGGTCTTGACCTCAGTGTCCACACCAGGGTCCACTGCTTGGCCACGAGCTGCAAACCCAGGTCCTCGGTCCTCCAGGCCCCCAGGCTGCCCTCCGCTCCGAAGGACCTTGAGGGAGTAGGAAGCATTTTCCCAGGAGGGGAGAACAGAGGGCCAGGGATGAAGATCCCAGGACACAGAGTGGTCTATGAGCCTGTGGGACCCTTGGGACACTGTCGACGCAGCCCAGTTTAAGAGGAGGAAGCTGAGTCCTTCTGTGCTGTAGCCCCGTCCACACTTCCTAGCTCCAGGGGCCCAGCGTGGTGGACACAGGACCCCAGACCCCGTCCTCCCCTAGTTCCTGGCAATCCCCCTGGACACCTTGGGGACCCCCTGACCCTCAGCCGGTATGTCTCCCTCCCTATGTGTTGGGTCCCGGGCTATTGCCAGGAATCCTGATGTCCCTGCCCCATGGCCCCACTGCCTCCAGCCTTTCTCTTCTTTCCCCCTATTACCCACCCCTCCCACTGTCTCCAGTGGGACAGTCAGAATATGTGTGTGTGTGTGTGTGTGTGTGTGTGTGTGTGTGTGTGTGTGTGCACGCGCCTTTCTGGAGATGCCCAGAGGTCACAGCCTCACACGGATGGGGTGCATAGGGACCCCCGAGCATCTCAGGGCCTCTCATTCCCAGGGAGAACCCCATGTGGGGGTAGAGGCTGGCCTAGGATTGGAGACCAGCCCTGCTCCTTGGACAATGCACACCTCACTTGTCCTAGGCCAGTCCTTGTCTCTCCTGACCTCAGTGTCCCCCCTGTCCCTGAGGGTCAGACGGGGAAGTGCATCAGCGTGGCCCTGGCCCAGGCTCGCCCCCGGGGGTAGGTAGATGGGAGGTGCCCCGGGTACACAGGCCTCCCTCTCCAGGGTCAGCCGGGTCTGTGTCATGGCCAGGTATGCCCAGGGACCAGCACTCAACACCTGTGGATGATCCAGAGGTGACGCTGACGTGCATGAATCCAATCGCTCCCCACCTGGCTGGTCCCCCATGTTCCTACCTCTGCCAACTACTCTGGAACCCCAACCTTCCTGAGCCCCAGAACCATGCCCTCCCCATCCAGGCAAGCCTCAGGGTGTGAGGCCAGGTGGGTTGGACATCTGGGGACACGACGGCCAGTGACTACACTCATCCCACCCAGCTGGCCTGGACCGCAGACTCCACCCCGGGGTCCAGGTGCATGGACCCTGGGGCATGGCTGGGCCAGGGTCCTGGAGGCAGCAGTGGAGGCCGACTCAGGGCAGGGAGAAGTCGGTCCTCCCCCTGCCCTTCTCCTTTCCTCCTTCCGGCTTGTCTTCCTGGCAGGACCTTGGACAGAGGTCCAGCCTGTGCCTGGCTACAGCCCTGGGTGGAGTCAGAGGGTGGGAAGAGGCCCCTGGAGGCCAGGGGGCACCTCCAGGAAAACCAAGTGTCAGGGGGCTACTTTAACTGGGCATCCCCCGGGCACTCAGTGATTTCAGCCCTTTGTATACATGAGCCGTGACCCCAGGACCGGGTATCAGCCCATTCCTCACCCCAAGAGGCACGTATCCTCCCCAGCCGAGGCCCCGTCGGTGGCCGGTCCTCCCTCCAGCCCCAAGAGGTCCAGCTGCTCCACAGGCTCTACATCTTCCGCGGCTGGAGCCCGAGCAGCCATCAGGGGCCTGGATCCGGGCCCTGGAGCCCCTCAGGGAGGACAGGTGGTGAGACCGGGCAGGAGCCAGGAGAGGGCCGAGTGGAGGCTCCTTGAGGTCATGGCCTCCTGCTCAGCCCAGACCCAGGTGTGTGCTGACCCCTATGGCACCTGGACCCCAGCTGCCGGGCAGGCTCCGGGACAGAGACCACAATGTGGCTCCTGGTAGCTCACAGGTGTCCCTGTGTCCTGTAGTTAGACCTGTCCTACCAGCTGGACTCCCTCCTGGTGGCCAGCAATATCTGTGGCCAAAAGGAACAGGCCACCGTCAAGGTCTGGGAAGAATGAGTGGCCAAGCACAAGGGGAAGGATCACCCTCAACTCGGGGGGTCCCTGCCCGGGCTGGCGGGGGCTCCGGAGGTGGTATTCCAGCTCTCTGCTGACCAGCCCTGTGCCCAGAATCACCTGCCTCCCTTCTCTGGGCCTCACTCTCCTGCTCTGTGAAATGGGTGATGCAGACTGACCCCTCCCATGGCAGGAACAAGGCAGGGCCCCAGGGCCCGGGCTGTCCTCCCGGTCCTTCCCAGAGACTCCAGGGCCTGCGCTGGCCTCCCAGTCCCTCCCGGAGACCCCAGGGCCCAGGTTGTCCTCCCAGTCCCCCCCAGAGTCCCCAGGGCCCAGGTTGCCCTCCCGGTCCTTCCCAGAGACATCAGGCGTCAGCTCAGCCTCAGCCTCCACACGCCCCGGGGCAGCCTTGGGCGCTCACGAGCTCTGTGTCTCAGGGTCCAAAAGCACAGCTCCTCACTGCCCCTGTCCCCCCAGCCGGCGGGCGACACCGCATCACCGGTGCCGGCCTGGACGTGAGGATCAGCAGCCTGGACGAGAGCATCCGCCGAGCTGGCAGGGGGAACGTCCCTTGGTCCCCTCTCCGAGACCACCGAGGTACAGACCTCACTTGAACAACTCCTCTGACAGGAGACCATCTCTGGACCTGCCGGGGAATCCAGCCCCGGGAGGAGGCGACGACCTGCTCTGCTCTACAGAGGAGGAGACTGAGGCAACATCATCCTCCCAGGCCGGTGCTTGGGAATCCATTCTTGCCTGGGGGCAAATAACAAGCCTGTGAGCTCCCTCCAGATCTAGGATGCCGTGGCTCTGACGACACTGCCTGATCACGTCCCCTGCACCTGGCAAGCCGCGGTGACCCCCGACTCCTTACCTGACATCCGAGCCCCGAGTGAACTGGGCCAGATGCCCTCCCCAGGGTGTTCCCCTCCCCCCTCCCTAGTGTTTTCCCCTCCCAGGCAGCCCACCATCCCTGCCCCTCGAGCCCCCTGCTACCACCGCCCCGCTCCATGGCTCCCATCCAGAACACCCTCATCTCTAAGGCTGGCTTCAGAGGTCACCCCCTCGGGGTCCTGAGCAAGCCCACGCTTCGGGTCAGAGCGACCCGGGCTCACACTCACAGTGGGGCCACGTCAAGTCCTGTGACACGCAAGCTCTATGCCAGCTTCTGGGACCTCGGTGCTCTTTTTGAAGATGGGGTCGGCGGCTCCCACGTCCGGTGGGTGTGTGGGGGATGAAAGCAGGGAGGTGAAGGTGTCCGAAGTGGGGGAGCTTGTGGGGGGAGGGGGCTCTCAGGAAGGCACGGGGAGGGGATGGGGAGGAGGGAAAGGCGGCCTGACCTCTCCCTGCCCAGACTGGTGTCCACCTCCCCCTCCCCCTGCTCAGCCAGGCGCCCGGATGAACAGTGGAGTGGAGTGTGGGGGCCAGGTCAGCAGGGTGGGGGTCTGTCTCGTTTCCCTCTTAACCCGGGTCTCCATACCCGCTGCGTCCAGCCGCCCTGCCTGGGTGGAGTGGCTGTGGCCCCAGGCCTAAGAGGATATGAGGGTCACTGAGCGGGCGGTGGAGATCGGATACGTGCGACCCCAGGTGTCGTGGGCTCCTGCCGCGAGGTGGTCCCGTGCGCGCAGTCCCATGGTCCCGGTGCACCTGCGCAGGCTCCACCTGCCTCGACCTTTGGTGGGAGCACCTCCCAGCCCACAAGGCTCCCGCGCCACATCCTGCCCGAAGGTGGGAGCCAGGGGCCACTCTAGCCGGACTGGTGAAGCTCCTCCTCCAAGTGCTCATGGAACAGTCGGGAAACTGAGGCCAGGAGAGGCAGGGACTGGCCGGGAACCCACCAGGTGAGCAGAGCCTAGAGGGGCTGGGGGAGGTTTCGGGCTCCTAGGCCAGGGCTACACTTTCCCAGGGGCTTTTCGAGGGAATGAGAGCCTCTAAGATCCTAGAGGACCACTGAACCCATCCCGTGTGGGGTCCTTTCCTCTGGGCATCCCCGAGTGGGCACAGGTCTGACCTTCTGCATCTCCCGGTTTCTGTTTGGGCCACGGGAGGACCAGCTGTGTCCTGTCTGGCTTCAGGCTGTGGTGTCACAGCACGCACGGGGGTCTCCACCCCGAGACCGTGCCCATTGTCACCGAAGGGGCCTCCATAGTCCCACCTAATCCTTAATCCATTGTGATTTCAATGTCAATGGAGAAAAAGTCTATTTCAAACGGCCACAAAGTACAAAAATGAATCTGTCCCGTCTGAAAAGTCGGTGCAGACCCAAAGGTATCTCTTGTGAGATTCCACTTGAAGGAAACCTCCAGAGGAGGTAACAGAACGTGGAGAGAAAGCAAACTGGGGGTTCCCAGGGGCTGGAGGGGGCACGAATGGGGAGTGAGGGCTCTGGGTACACGGTGACCCTTGGGGATCGAGATATTCTGCAACAAAATTCTGTGGCGAGGTTCACAGCGTTGTGAGCGTACCCCGTGCTCAGGAATTGCACAACGTAAACTAAATAAAACATTTTATTGAAGATTAATATAGATTATAACTAATGAACGAATACCATAACAGCTAAAAAATCGAAGAGAAAAAGGATAAGGGAGAAGAGGAAGAGACATTTTGGTGGGGGGTCGGGGTCAGGGATTGGAGAATGAATTTGAAATAAAATATAATAAACAAAAAATAATACAAGATAAAAAAAGCACCCTGTATAGGTCTTCAAGCCCTTGATTTTTGGCCGCCATCCATGTGGGATCAAGGGCAGTGGCAGGGGCGGGGAGAAGGGCGATGGCAGGAGCAGTGTTGGGATCAGAAGCAGGAACAGTGGAACCAGGAGAAGCGGGAGCAGAAGCAGGACCCAGCTGACTCTGCTCAGTTGCCTGCTGTCCCTGCACAGGTCCCAGGTCACTTGCTGGCTCCCAGGCCCCTGCAGGAGTCGCCCCAGACTCCACCCCTGAGTGCAGAGACTCCGAGGACCCCGATGCCCTTGGGTCGGGCTCTGGAGCCACACCGGCTTCCGCTCCTGCCCCGGACTCTTGAGAAGGAAACAGAGTGATGGTTGCAGTGGCTCCAAGGCGTCAGGGTGAGAAGAGGGATGGTCCCACCGCACACCAGCGCCAGCCTCTCCAGGGGCCTTTGCAGACACACAACTCACCCCAGAGCCTCCCCGAGAAGCCATGGCCAGGAACCCACATCAGGACCTCTGCCCCCCTGCAGGCCGCAGCCCAGGGCTCTCAATCTCTGCTCCTGGCCCCACACCAGCCCCCGGGGGCTCCTCCCTGGGTGGCCCAGCACCGCCCTGGCCCCGTGAACACACATCTCCCACCCCAGCCTTCTCACCCTCGGGCTCTGGCTCCGGGGGCTCCGGGTCCTCATCCCAGGACCGGTGAACCAGGACCCTGTGGAGGGGCCAGGGCGGTGAAGGAGGCCTTCCCAGGCCAACTCCAGGCCCTGCTTCCTGAGACCTGCGTGTGGCCACTCTCTCTCTGGGTCCAGGGTGGCCCTCCTGGGTGACGGGGCACATGCACAACTCTGTAGGGCGGGTGAATCCAGATTCCGCCAATCGTTTCCCGATTTCATCGGTTGATTTCTGTAAAGAGAGTGACCCGCGGACGGCCCGGAGACATCACAGCCCCGCCCAGCCATCCTCAGTGTCCTTCCGCCCTCCCTCCCCGCTGCTCCCAGATCGGACACAGACCTGAGTGTGCACAGCCCTGCGCCTGGGACACAGTGACATCCACCTACAGGGCTCGAGATGAACCTTGGGGACGAGAGGGCCACCCCAGCACAACCTGTCCCTGCCCTCCAGCCTTGACAGGGGTGTGAGCCTGACCCGCCCACCAGGCATCTAACCCCTTCATCAGCCTGCACCTGCTCAGGTGGGCCCTCCACACACGACCCCTCCTTCCACGCGCACACACACACACACACACACACACACACACGGGAGGGGACGTGGGGCCGCACAGTTCAGATCAGAGTGGTGTCGGTCTGGACTGGATGTCTCTGGGTCTCCTGTGTTACCTTTGGGTCCCTGCGAGCTAGAGACCTGAGGCGTCCTGTGCACAACCTGACCCACTGTCTCCAGGGTCGGGAAGCGTCGCGGCCACGGGCTCCCCCGAGCCGGCAGCCGCGGGACACGGGCATACAACAGGAGAACATGTTCGTCAGGTGAAGGTGTCCCAACGAATGAGCCCAGTCTGGCGCTGTCTCCAGAACGTGGGTGCCTGGTGACCCGGGTTCCGAGTTCTGTTGGGGTCTGTTACCAGGGAGGTGAGGTCACTTCCTGGGGTCCCCTTACCCGGCTTCCTGCTCCTACAAGAGCCCCTCCCAGGCTGCAAAGGGCTCCCCTCCACCCCATGCCCTGTCCCTACAGTGACACCAACACAGCCCAGACACGTCACCACGAGGCCTGGTGCGGCCGGTGCCGCGGCTTTGGGGCCACAGAGCTGGGTTCAGACCTGGGTTTTCCCCCTGACCAGTGCTGGGACCCTGCATTGTGCCTCCCGGGGCCCCCGGTCACCCGTCTGCACAGTGGGGTCCTTGTGGCATCTACTTGTAGGGGCGCCATCAGGGAGACACCTGTAGACACGTCCCGTGCCTGCTATCCCATGAGGCTCGTGGGCACACGTGGCCGTGGAAGGACGAGGAAGGGGTGGGCCTGGCACGGAACACACTCACGCGGGCCTCGGTCCTCTCCGGGTCCAGGCACAGCCACCCCTCCTGCCTGGGTCCCAGGCCCAGGGAAGGTGGAGGTGAACTCGTTCACACCCTGTGCCCACCGGACACGCACTCCAGGGGCCCCATTGCATTTGGGCTCTGGTCCCAGTGCATGGTCTGGGCCTACATGCTGGGCGGTCCCCACTGTGGCTCCCAGCCTTCCTGATTCCTGGTCCTACGTGCCTCTGTCACCCCCTCCCCTCCCGGGTGGACGGCCCATGTGACCAGGTTCTAAGGGCTAGAATATGATGACCGGGTGTCATTTCTGAGCCGATACATAGAATTTCTGGATTCCTCTCTCGTGGGTCCATTCTCTGTCTCTGCCTCGGACTCTGTCTCTCTCTTTGTGTCTCATAGGCGCAGGTCCTGTGAGCTCCCAGGTCCAGGTGACAACCCTCAGAAGCCTCCCTTGTGGCTCGTGTCCCTCCCCTGGCCCAGTGCTCAGGTCCCTCACGAGGCCTCCTCTCCCCAGCCAGGGCTCTCCCTGGGGAACCACTTCCTAATGAGGACCCGAGGCTCCAAACAGGAGGGTCTTGACCTCAGTGTCCACACCAGGGTCCACTGCTTGGCCACGAGCTGCAAACCCAGGTCCTCGGTCCTCCAGGCCCCCAGGCTGCCCTCCGCTCCGAAGGACCTTGAGGGAGTAGGAAGCATTTTCCCAGGAGGGGAGAACAGAGGGCCAGGGATGAAGATCCCAGGACACAGAGTGGTCTATGAGCCTGTGGGACCCTTGGGACACTGTCGACGCAGCCCAGTTTAAGAGGAGGAAGCTGAGTCCTTCTGTGCTGTAGCCCCGTCCACACTTCCTAGCTCCAGGGGCCCAGCGTGGTGGACACAGGACCCCAGACCCCGTCCTCCCCTAGTTCCTGGCAATCCCCCTGGACACCTTGGGGACCCCCTGACCCTCAGCCGGTATGTCTCCCTCCCTATGTGTTGGGTCCCGGGCTATTGCCAGGAATCCTGATGTCCCTGCCCCATGGCCCCACTGCCTCCAGCCTTTCTCTTCTTTCCCCCTATTACCCACCCCTCCCACTGTCTCCAGTGGGACAGTCAGAATATGTGTGTGTGTGTGTGTGTGTGTGTGTGTGTGTGTGTGTGTGTGTGTGTGTGTGTGTGCACGCGCCTTTCTGGAGATGCCCAGAGGTCACAGCCTCACACGGATGGGGTGCATAGGGACCCCCGAGCATCTCAGGGCCTCTCATTCCCAGGGAGAACCCCATGTGGGGGTAGAGGCTGGCCTAGGATTGGAGACCAGCCCTGCTCCTTGGACAATGCACACCTCACTTGTCCTAGGCCAGTCCTTGTCTCTCCTGACCTCAGTGTCCCCCCTGTCCCTGAGGGTCAGACGGGGAAGTGCATCAGCGTGGCCCTGGCCCAGGCTCGCCCCCAGGGGTAGGTAGATGGGAGGTGCCCCGGGTACACAGGCCTCCCTCTCCAGGGTCAGCCGGGTCTGTGTCATGGCCAGGTATGCCCAGGGACCAGCACTCAACACCTGTGGATGATCCAGAGGTGACGCTGACGTGCATGAATCCAATCGCTCCCCACCTGGCTGGTCCCCCATGTTCCTACCTCTGCCAACTACTCTGGAACCCCAACCTTCCTGAGCCCCAGAACCATGCCCTCCCCATCCAGGCAAGCCTCAGGGCGTGAGGCCAGGTGGGTTGGACATCTGGGGACACGACGGCCAGTGACTACACTCATCCCACCCAGCTGGCCTGGACCGCAGACTCCACCCCGGGGTCCAGGTGCATGGACCCTGGGGCATGGCTGGGCCAGGGTCCTGGAGGCAGCAGTGGAGGCCGACTCAGGGCAGGGAGAAGTCGGTCCTCCCCCTGCCCTTCTCCTTTCCTCCTTCCGGCTTGTCTTCCTGGCAGGACCTTGGACAGAGGTCCAGCCTGTGCCTGGCTACAGCCCTGGGTGGAGTCAGAGGGTGGGAAGAGGCCCCTGGAGGCCAGGGGGCACCTCCAGGAAAACCAAGTGTCAGGGGGCTACTTTAACTGGGCATCCCCCGGGCACTCAGTGATTTCAGCCCTTTGTATACATGAGCCGTGACCCCAGGACCGGGTATCAGCCCATTCCTCACCCCAAGAGGCACGTATCCTCCCCAGCCGAGGCCCCGTCGGTGGCCGGTCCTCCCTCCAGCCCCAAGAGGTCCAGCTGCTCCACAGGCTCTACATCTTCCGCGGCTGGAGCCCGAGCAGCCATCAGGGGCCTGGATCCGGGCCCTGGAGCCCCTCAGGGAGGACAGGTGGTGAGACCGGGCAGGAGCCAGGAGAGGGCCGAGTGGAGGCTCCTTGAGGTCATGGCCTCCTGCTCAGCCCAGACCCAGGTGTGTGCTGACCCCTATGGCACCTGGACCCCAGCTGCCGGGCAGGCTCCGGGACAGAGACCACAATGTGGCTCCTGGTAGCTCACAGGTGTCCCTGTGTCCTGTAGTTAGACCTGTCCTACCAGCTGGACTCCCTCCTGGTGGCCAGCAATATCTGTGGCCAAAAGGAACAGGCCACCGTCAAGGTCTGGGAAGAATGAGTGGCCAAGCACAAGGGGAAGGATCACCCTCAACTCGGGGGGTCCCTGCCCGGGCTGGCGGGGGCTCCGGAGGTGGTATTCCAGCTCTCTGCTGACCAGCCCTGTGCCCAGAATCACCTGCCTCCCTTCTCTGGGCCTCACTCTCCTGCTCTGTGAAATGGGTGATGCAGACTGACCCCTCCCATGGCAGGAACAAGGCAGGGCCCCAGGGCCCGGGCTGTCCTCCCGGTCCTTCCCAGAGACTCCAGGGCCTGCGCTGGCCTCCCAGTCCCTCCCGGAGACCCCAGGGCCCAGGTTGTCCTCCCAGTCCCCCCCAGAGTCCCCAGGGCCCAGGTTGCCCTCCCGGTCCTTCCCAGAGACATCAGGCGTCAGCTCAGCCTCAGCCTCCACACGCCCCGGGGCAGCCTTGGGCGCTCACGAGCTCTGTCTCTCAGGGTCCGCAAGCACAGCTCCTCACTGCCCCTGTCCCCCCAGCCGGCGGACGACACCGCATCACCGGTGCCGGCCTGGACGTGAGGATCACCAGCTTGGACGAGAGCATCCGCCGAGCTGGCAGGGGGAACGTCCCTTGGTCCCCTCTCCGAGACCTCTCCGGGTACAGACCTCACTTGAACAACTCCTCTGACAGGAGACCATCTCTGGACCTGCCGGGGAATCCAGCCCCGGGAGGAGGCGATGGCCTGCTCTGCTCTGCTCTACAGAGGAGGAGACTGAGGCAACATCATCCTCCCAAGCCGGTGCCTGGGAATCCATGCTTGCCTGGGGGCAAATACGAAACCTGCGAGCTCCCTCCACATCTAGGATGCCGTGGCTCTGACCACACTGCCTGATCACGATCCCTGCACCTGGCAAGCTGCGGTGACCCCCGACTCCTTACCTGACATCCGAGCCCCGAGTGAACTGGGCCAGATGCCCTCCCCAGGGTGTTCCCCTCCCTCCTCCCTAGTGTTTTCCCCTCCCAGGCAGCCCACCATCCCTGCCCCTCGAGCCCCCTGCTACCACCGTCCCGCTCCATGGCTCCCATCCAGAACACCCTCATCTCTAAGGCTGGCTTCAGAGATCACCTCCTCGGGGTCCTGAGAAAGCTTGAGGTGGGCAGAGAGAATGGGGGCAAGGCCTTGAAGAGGGTGGTTCCTGGCCCAGACTTTGTGTTTGGGGGTAAACGCCATGCAGACGGGCCTTTGCTGGGCCCGAGGAGGGGACAGGTATGGGGACCCCAGCCGCAGGCACTGCTGTCCCGGTGATGCCACCTCAGGGCGCCCGAGTCCACCTGCCCCTTGGGGAGCACTTGCGACCCTCCGCTCTGCCTGAGGGCTGTGTCCTGCCCCAGAGGCACCTCCTCTCCTGCCAGCCAGGGCCACGTGCCCCAGGGAGCGCGGGTACCCCGACGGCGCTGGGGACAGAGCCAGTCTGCTTAGGACACCGTCTCCCAGAAGCCCTGAGCTCCAGGCCGCCACGGTGCTCCCCCTCCTCCTCCGGGCTGCGTGGGCCCAAGTCCTCCTCTGCTCAGGGACCACCCTCTGTCCAGGCTCCACACGCTGGCACTTGGGGCAGGTCGTCTGGACCTTCTGGACTCGTGTTTCCTTGCCGGGAACATGTGCAGAGGCCTCCCTCCCAGACTCGCCAGACGGAACACGGCCAGGAACATGCAGACCGTGCCAAGGTAGATGCCACGTGGGGGACCCCGTTGGGTCGTGCAAACCGATGAGGTCACGGTGGTCGGCACACGGCCGGCACCTGAGATCCCCGGCTGAATTACGGAAGGAGGGAGGGAAGAAGGGAGGGAGTGAAACCACAGAAGCGGGGTCCACACCAGGTCAGGTCAGAGGGCGTCACAGCTCGGGCCCTGGAAGGGGGCACGGGACACGTCCTTCTGTCCCTCCAGCGCTGACCTTCCTCCACGTGGGACCTGTTGACCTCCTGGATCGTCTCCACCTCCTCCGCAAACAACGCTGCGTGTTCCCAGAAGGGGGACAGCGGGCAGGGGCCAAGGAGGGGCTTCCGGAATCCTGTGCCCTGGGGGACTCTGGGACAGCCTTCCAGGTGGCCCTTTGTGTCCCCCAGGCACCAGGCCACGATTCCACCTCATGTCTCAGAGAATGCGCCAACCCATCTGAAGGCCCGTTACGTCCCCATGTCACAGATGGGGACACCTGGGCTAATAGCACAGCTGGGTCACTAGTAAGACGAGCTGGGTCAGGAAGCCCATCTCCTTGACTTTGGATTGTCCTACCCGCAGGCGTGCATCTTGGCGTCCTGGGGCTCGGGGTCCCTCCTCCTGGGGGACCCCACCACCCGCCGAGGGCCCCTACCCACTGAATCAGGGGAGCAGAGCTGACCAACCTGCCTGGGGCCCCACATGGGGCTGGGGAAGGGCCGACTCCGGGCTCTGGGGGCTCTCCCAGTACTGGGCCAGCCGGTCCCCTGCAGGACAAGGACTTCTCGCTGGGGATCGGCTGGGGCCTCTGCTTCCTCACGTTGTCACCTGGGCTGGCGGTCCCAAGACCAGAAACCTGCCCGTCTGAAGTAGACCACCGCTGCCTCCCTCGGGTTTCACTTGCCCGAGTCCCTCCCCGGGACGACCCACATCTCTGACGCCTGCTCCCGTGGGGGTCGCCTCCCCTTGGACTGGGACAGGTCTGGCCTCCATCCCGGGGAACGCACTGGCTTTGGCGCATTATTTGGCCCAGAGGCCTGTGAACCTTTCTGGCCCTGGGTCGTGAGGGATGCCCTCTCCTCTGTGGTGTGACCGTCCGGCCTTCTGCATCTCCCGGTTTCTGTTTGGGCCACGGGAGGACTAGCCGTGTCCTGTCTGGCTTCAGGCTGTGGTGTCACAGCACGCACAGGGGTCTCCACCCCGAGACCGTGCCCACTGTCACCGAAGGGGCCTCCATATTCCCACCTAATCCTTAATCCATTGTGATTGCAATATCAAACGAGAAAAAGTCTATTTCAAACGGCCACAAAGTACAAAAATGAATCTGTCCCGTCTGAAAAGTCAGTGCGGACCCAAAGGTATCTCTTACAAGATTCCACTTGAAGGAAACCTCCAGACTAGGTAACGGAACACGGAGAGAAAGTAGACTGGGGGTTCCCAGGGGCTGGAGGGGGCACAAATGGGGAGTGAGGGCTCCGGGTACACGGTGACCCTTGGGGATCGAGATATTCTGCAACAAAATTCTGTGGCGAGGTTCACAGCGTTGTGAGCGTACCCCGTGCTCAGGAATTGCACAACGTAAAATAAATAAAACATTTTATTGAAGATGAATATAGATTATAACTAATGAACAAATACCATAACAGCTAAAAAATCGAAGAGAAAAAGGATAAGGGAGAAGAGGAAGAGACATTTTGGTGGGGGGTCGCAGTCAGGGATTGGAGAATGAATTTGAAATAAAATATAATAAACAAAAAATAAAATAAGATAAAAAAAGCACCCTGTATAGGTCTTCAACCCCTTGATTTTTGGCCGACATCCATGTGGGATCAAGGGCAGTGGCAGGGGCGGGGAGAAGGGCGATGGCAGGAGCAGTGTTGGGAGCAAAAGCGGGAACAGTGGAACCGGCAGAAGCAGGAGCCAGCTGACTCTGCTCAGGTGCCCGCTGTCCCCGCACAGGTCCCAGGTCACCTGTTGGCTCCCGGGCCCCTGCAGGAGTCGCTCCAGATACCTCGCCTGCCTGCAGAGACGCCGAGGCCCCTGATGCCTTTGGGCCGGGCTCTGGAGCCGACCCGGCTTTTGCTCCTGCACCGGACTCTTGAGAAGAAAACAGAGTGATGGTTGCAGCGGCTCCAAGGCCTCAGGGTGAGAGGAGGGAAGGTCCCTCGCCCCACCCAGGGCCGGCCTCTCCAGGGGCCTTTACAGAGACACAACTCACCCCGGAGCCTCCCCGAGAAGCCGCGGCCAGGAACCCACACGAGGACCTCTGCACCCTGCAGTCCGCAGCCCGGGGCTCTCAGTCTGCTCCTGGCCCCACACCAACCCCGGGGGCTCCTCCCAGGGTGGCCCGGCACCACCCGGGCCCCGTGCACCCCCATCGCCCACCCCCAGCCTTCTCACCCTCGGGCTCTGATTCCGAGGACTCCAAGTACTGGTCCCAGGATCGGTGAACGAAGACCTTACGGCGGGGCCGGGGCGCTGGAGGAGGCCTTCCCAGGCCAACCCCAGGCCCTGCTTCCGGTGACCTGCGTGCGGCCACTCTCTCCACGGGTCCAGGGTGGCCCTCCTGGGCGACGGGGCACACGCACAACTCTGTAGGGCGGGTGAATCCAGATTCCGCCAATCGTTTCCCGATTTCATCGGTTGATTTCTGTAAAGACAGTGGCCCGCGGACGGCCCGGAGACATCACAGCCCCGCCCGGGCACCTCAGTGTCCTTCCGTCCTCTCCCCCTGCAGCTCTCAGATCGGACACAGACCTGAGTGTGCACAGACCTGCACCCGGAGCACAGTGACATCCACCTACAGGGCTCGGGATGAACGTTGGGGACAAGAGGGCGACCCGAGCACACCCTGTCCCTCCTAGCCAGCCTTGACCTGGGGTGTGAGCATGACCCACCCACCAGGCATCTGACCCCTTCATCAGCCTGCTTCTGCTCAGGTGGGCCCTCCACACACGACCCCTCCTTCCACACACACACACACACACACACACACACACACGGGAGGGGACGTGGGGCCGCACAGGTCAGATCAGAGCGGTGTCGGGCTGGACTGGATGTCTCTGGGTCTCCTGTGTTACCTTTGGGTCCCTGCGAGCTAGAGACCTGAGGCGTCCTGTGCACGACCTGACCCACTGTCTCCCAGGTCGGGAAGGGTCGCGGCCACGGGCTCCCCCGAGCCGGCAGCCGCGGGACACGGGCACACAACAGGAGAACATGTTCGTCAGGCAAAGGTGTCCCAACGAATGAGCCCAGTCGGGCGCTGTCTCCAGAACGTGGGTGCCTGGTGACCCGGGTTCCGAGTTCTGTTGGGGTCTGTTACCAGGGAGGTGAGGTCACTTCCTGGGGTCCCCTTACCCGGCTTCCTGCTCCTACAAGAGCCCCTCCCACGCTGCAAAGGGCTCCCCTCCACCCCATGCCCTGCCCCTACAGTGACACCAACACAGCCCAGACACGTCCCCGAGAAGCCTGGTGCAGCCGGGGCCGTGGCTTTGGGGCCACAGAGCTGGGTTCAGACCTGGGTTTTCCCCCTGACCATTGCTGGGACCCTGCACTGTGCCTCCCGGGGCCCCCGGTCACCCGTCTGCACAGTGGGGTCCTTGTGGCATCTACTTGTAGGGGCGCCATCAGGGAGACACCTGTAGACACGTCCCGTGCCCGCTATCCCGTGAGGCTCGTGGGCACACGTGAGTGTGGAAGGATGAGGAAGGGGTGGGCCTGGCACGGAACACACTCACGCGGGCCTGGGTCTGCTCCGGGTCCAGGTACAGCCACCCCTCCTGCCTGGGTCCCAGGCCCGGGGTGAGGTGGAGGTGAAGTCGTTCACAGCCTGTGCCCTCCGGACATGCACTCCAGGGGCCCCATTACATTTGGGCTCAGGTCCCAGAGCCTGGTCTGGGCCTACGTGATGGGTGGTCCCCACTGTGGCTCCCCGCCCTCCCGAATCCTGGTCCCACGTGCTTCTGTCACCCCCTCCCCTCCCGGGTGGACGGCCCGTGTGACCGGGTTCTAAGGGCTAGAATATGATGACCGGGTGTCATTTCTGGGCCGATTCAGGGAATTTCTGGTTTCCTCTCGTGGGTCCATTCTCTGTCTCTGCCTCGGACTCTGTCTCTGTGTGTCTCACGGGAGCAGGGCCTGTGGGCTCCAGGGTCTAGGTGACAACCCTCAGAAGCCTCCCTTGTGGCCCGTGTCCCTCCCCAGGCCCGGTGCTCAGCTCCCTCAGGAGGCCTCCTCGGCCCAGCCAGGGCACTGCCTGGGGAACTACTTCCTAATGAGGGCCCGAGGCTCCATCAAGGAGGGTCTTGACCTCGGTCCCCACACCAGGGGCTGCTGCTCGGCCACGTGCTGCAAACCCAGGTCCTCGGTCCTCCAAGCCCCCAGGCTGCCCTCTGCTCAGAAGGACATTGAGGGAGTAGGAAGCATTTTCCCAGGAGGGGAGAACAGAGGGCCAGGGATGAAGATCCCAGGACACAGACTCATCTATGAGCCTGTGGGACCCTTGGGACACTGTCGACGCAGCCCAGTTTAGGAGGAGGAAGCTGAGTCCTTCTGTGCTGTAGCCCCGTCCACACTTCCTAGCTCCAGGGGCCCAGCGTGGTGGACACAGGACCCCAGACCCCGTCCTCCCCTACTTCCTGGCAATCCCCCCGGACACCTTGGGGACCCCCTGACCCTCAACCGGCACATCTGCCCTCCCTATGCTGTGGGTCCCGGGCTATTGCCAGGAATCCTGACGTCCCTGCCCCATGGCCCCACTGCCTCCAGCCTTTCTCTTCTTTCCCCCGTATTACCCACCCCCTCCCAGTGTGGACTCCCCTCTGATCTCCAGTGGGACAGTCAGAATATGTGTGTGTGTGTGTGTGTGTGTGTGTGTGTGTGTGTGTGCACGCCTTTCTGGAGATGCCCAGAGGTCACAGCCTCACAGGGACAGGGTGGATAGGACCCCCGAGCATCTCAGGGTCTCTCATTCCCAGGGGGAACCCCATGGGGGGTAGAGGCTGGCCTAGGACTGGAGACCAGCCCTGCTCCTTGGACCCTGCACACGTCACTTGTCCTGGGCCAGTCCTTGCCATTCCTCAAGGTCCCTGTGTCCCTGGGGGTCAGACGGGGAAGTGCATCAGTGTGGCCACGGCCCAGGCTCGCCCCCAGGGGTAGGTGGAGGGGAGGTGCCCCAGGTACACAGGCCTCCCTCCACAGGGCCGGATGGGTCGTGCGGAGGCCAGGTTTGGCCAGGGACCCGCACTCAGCACCTGTAGATGATCCAGACGGACCGGTGATGTGCATGAATCCAACCGCTCCCCACCTGGCTGGTCACCCATGTTCCCACCTCTGCCAACTGCTCTGGGAACCAAACCTCTCCTGAGCCTCAGAACCACGCCCACCCCTGCCAGGCAGGCCTCAGGGTGCGAGGCAAGGTGGGTTGGACATCTGGGGACAAGATGGCCAGTGACTATACCCACCCCACCCAGCTGGCCTGACCGCAGACTCCACCCCGGGGTCCAGGTGCATGGACCCTGGGGCATGCATGGGCCAGGGCTCCTGGAGGCAGCAGTGGAGGCTGACTCAGGGCAGGGAGAAGTCGGTCCGCCCCTTGCCCTTCTCCTTTCCTCCTTCTGCCTTGTCTTCCTTGCAGGACGTTGGACACGGTTCCAGCCTGTGCCTGGCTGCAGCCCTGGGCGGAGTCAGAGGGTGGCAAGCTGCCCGGGGAGGCCGGGGGCCACCTCCAGGATGACCAAGTGTCAGGGAGCTACTGTAACTGGGCATCCCCCAGGCACTCAGTGATTTCAGCCCTTTGTCTACATGAGGCGTGACCCCGGCACCGGGTATCAGCCCATTCCTCACCCCAAGAGGCACGTATCCTCCCCAGCCGAGGCCCCGTCGGTGGCCGGCCCTCCCTCCAGCCCCAAGAGGTCCAGCTGCTCCACAGGCTCTACATCTTTCGCGGCTGGAGCCCGAGCAGCCATCAGGGGCCTGGATCCGGGCCCTGGAGCCCCTCAGGGAGGACAGGTGAGACCGGGCAGGAGCCAGGAGAGGGCAGAGTGGAGTCTCCTTGAGGTCATGGCCTCCTGCTCAGCCCAGACCCTGGTGTGTGCTGACCCCTAGGGCAACTGGGCCCCAGCTGCCGGGCAGGTTCGGGGACAGAGACCACAATGTGGCTCCTGGTAGCTCACAGGTGTCCCTGTGCCCTGTAGCTACAGCTGTCCTACCAGCTGGACTCCCTCCTGGTCGGCCAGCAATATCTGTGGCCAAAAGGAACAGGCCACCGTCAAGGTCTGGGAAGAATGAGTGGCCAGGCAGAAGGGGAATGCTCGTCCTCGGCTTGGGGGTCCCTGCCGGGCTGGCGGGGGCTCCAGAGGTGGTATTCCAGCTCTCTGCTGACCAGCCCTGTGCCCAGAAACACCTGCCTCCCTTCTCTGGGCCTCACTCTCCTGCTCTGTGAAATGGGTGATGCAGAGCGATCATTCCCATGGCAGGAACAAGGCGGGTACCGGTGACGGATGGAGCACCCGTACAGGACCCGGATCGCAGACCGCAGTGGGGAAGCGGGGAGGGGATGCCAGTGAGGCCCTGCCCCCAAAGCCATCCAGCCTTTCCATGCAGCCACCAGGGCCTGGCATGGCCCCGGGAGCAGTGGCCGACCAGACTCCTGACACAGGTCCCTGTGGCCTCTTTCTCAGCAGTGGGGACCCAGGGGCGGGGACACCCAGGGTGCAGGGGTGCTCGGGGCAGCTCCTCCCTTGGAGGGAAAGAGAACAATGGAGACAGAGAACAATGGAGACGTTCTCTGGGGTCCCCCCAGGCCAGGAGAAATGGGAGGAGCGCTCCCCCAGCCCAGAGAGCTCTTCCCCGTGACTATTTCCCTGGTGGGGGTAGGGGGTCAGCGGGTTATACTGGCTGGAGACAGTGACTCTGCACTTGAATATGTGAGCCTCCAAATTCACCATATACACCGAAAGGCGGTTTTATTGAAAACTCGGCATGAATTTGCTTCGGCAACTTGTGAGTCTCAATTTGGAGCCCAGTCCCTGCCAGAGTCCCCAGGGCCCGTGCTGTCCTCCCAGTCCTTCCCAGAGACCCCAGGGCCCGCGCTGTCCTCCCATTCACCCCCAGAGACCCCAGGGCCCAGGCTGTCCTCCCGGTCCCTCCCGGAGACCCCAGGGCCCGGGCTCTCCTCCTGGTCCTTCCCAGGGACATCAGGCGTCAGCTTAGCCTCAGCCTCCACACGCCCCGGGGCAGCATTGGGCGCTCACGAGCTCTGTCTCTCAGGGTCCGCAAGCACAGCTCCTCACTGCCCCTGTCCCCCCAGCCGGCGGACGACACCGCATCACCGGTGCCGGCCTGGACGTGAGGATCACCAGCTTGGACGAGAGCATCCGCCGAGCTGGCAGGGGGAACGTCCCTTGGTCCCCTCTCCGAGACCTCTCCGGGTACAGACCTCACTTGAACAACTCCTCTGACAGGAGACCATCTCTGGACCTGCCGGGGAATCCAGCCCCGGGAGGAGGCGATGGCCTGCTCTGCTCTGCTCTACAGAGGAGGAGACTGAGGCAACATCATCCTCCCAAGCCGGTGCCTGGGAATCCATGCTTGCCTGGGGGCAAATACGAAACCTGCGAGCTCCCTCCACATCTAGGATGCCGTGGCTCTGACCACACTGCCTGATCACGATCCCTGCACCTGGCAAGCTGCGGTGACCCCCGACTCCTTACCTGACATCCGAGCCCCGAGTGAACTGGGCCAGATGCCCTCCCCAGGGTGTTCCCCTCCCTCCTCCCTAGTGTTTTCCCCTCCCAGGCAGCCCACCATCCCTGCCCCTCGAGCCCCCTGCTACCACCGTCCCGCTCCATGGCTCCCATCCAGAACACCCTCATCTCTAAGGCTGGCTTCAGAGATCACCTCCTCGGGGTCCTGAGAAAGCTTGAGGTGGGCAGAGAGAATGGGGGCAAGGCCTTGAAGAGGGTGGTTCCTGGCCCAGACTTTGTGTTTGGGGGTAAACGCCATGCAGACGGGCCTTTGCTGGGCCCGAGGAGGGGACAGGTATGGGGACCCCAGCCGCAGGCACTGCTGTCCCGGTGATGCCACCTCAGGGCGCCCGAGTCCACCTGCCCCTTGGGGAGCACTTGCGACCCTCCGCTCTGCCTGAGGGCTGTGTCCTGCCCCAGAGGCACCTCCTCTCCTGCCAGCCAGGGCCACGTGCCCCAGGGAGCGCGGGTACCCCGACGGCGCTGGGGACAGAGCCAGTCTGCTTAGGACACCGTCTCCCAGAAGCCCTGAGCTCCAGGCCGCCACGGTGCTCCCCCTCCTCCTCCGGGCTGCGTGGGCCCAAGTCCTCCTCTGCTCAGGGACCACCCTCTGTCCAGGCTCCACACGCTGGCACTTGGGGCAGGTCGTCTGGACCTTCTGGACTCGTGTTTCCTTGCCGGGAACATGTGCAGAGGCCTCCCTCCCAGACTCGCCAGACGGAACACGGCCAGGAACATGCAGACCGTGCCAAGGTAGATGCCACGTGGGGGACCCCGTTGGGTCGTGCAAACCGATGAGGTCACGGTGGTCGGCACACGGCCGGCACCTGAGATCCCCGGCTGAATTACGGAAGGAGGGAGGGAAGAAGGGAGGGAGTGAAACCACAGAAGCGGGGTCCACACCAGGTCAGGTCAGAGGGCGTCACAGCTCGGGCCCTGGAAGGGGGCACGGGACACGTCCTTCTGTCCCTCCAGCGCTGACCTTCCTCCACGTGGGACCTGTTGACCTCCTGGATCGTCTCCACCTCCTCCGCAAACAACGCTGCGTGTTCCCAGAAGGGGGACAGCGGGCAGGGGCCAAGGAGGGGCTTCCGGAATCCTGTGCCCTGGGGGACTCTGGGACAGCCTTCCAGGTGGCCCTTTGTGTCCCCCAGGCACCAGGCCACGATTCCACCTCATGTCTCAGAGAATGCGCCAACCCATCTGAAGGCCCGTTACGTCCCCATGTCACAGATGGGGACACCTGGGCTAATAGCACAGCTGGGTCACTAGTAAGACGAGCTGGGTCAGGAAGCCCATCTCCTTGACTTTGGATTGTCCTACCCGCAGGCGTGCATCTTGGCGTCCTGGGGCTCGGGGTCCCTCCTCCTGGGGGACCCCACCACCCGCCGAGGGCCCCTACCCACTGAATCAGGGGAGCAGAGCTGACCAACCTGCCTGGGGCCCCACATGGGGCTGGGGAAGGGCCGACTCCGGGCTCTGGGGGCTCTCCCAGTACTGGGCCAGCCGGTCCCCTGCAGGACAAGGACTTCTCGCTGGGGATCGGCTGGGGCCTCTGCTTCCTCACGTTGTCACCTGGGCTGGCGGTCCCAAGACCAGAAACCTGCCCGTCTGAAGTAGACCACCGCTGCCTCCCTCGGGTTTCACTTGCCCGAGTCCCTCCCCGGGACGACCCACATCTCTGACGCCTGCTCCCGTGGGGGTCGCCTCCCCTTGGACTGGGACAGGTCTGGCCTCCATCCCGGGGAACGCACTGGCTTTGGCGCATTATTTGGCCCAGAGGCCTGTGAACCTTTCTGGCCCTGGGTCGTGAGGGATGCCCTCTCCTCTGTGGTGTGACCGTCCGGCCTTCTGCATCTCCCGGTTTCTGTTTGGGCCACGGGAGGACTAGCCGTGTCCTGTCTGGCTTCAGGCTGTGGTGTCACAGCACGCACAGGGGTCTCCACCCCGAGACCGTGCCCACTGTCACCGAAGGGGCCTCCATATTCCCACCTAATCCTTAATCCATTGTGATTGCAATATCAAACGAGAAAAAGTCTATTTCAAACGGCCACAAAGTACAAAAATGAATCTGTCCCGTCTGAAAAGTCAGTGCGGACCCAAAGGTATCTCTTACAAGATTCCACTTGAAGGAAACCTCCAGACTAGGTAACGGAACACGGAGAGAAAGTAGACTGGGGGTTCCCAGGGGCTGGAGGGGGCACAAATGGGGAGTGAGGGCTCCGGGTACACGGTGACCCTTGGGGATCGAGATATTCTGCAACAAAATTCTGTGGCGAGGTTCACAGCGTTGTGAGCGTACCCCGTGCTCAGGAATTGCACAACGTAAAATAAATAAAACATTTTATTGAAGATGAATATAGATTATAACTAATGAACAAATACCATAACAGCTAAAAAATCGAAGAGAAAAAGGATAAGGGAGAAGAGGAAGAGACATTTTGGTGGGGGGTCGCAGTCAGGGATTGGAGAATGAATTTGAAATAAAATATAATAAACAAAAAATAAAATAAGATAAAAAAAGCACCCTGTATAGGTCTTCAACCCCTTGATTTTTGGCCGACATCCATGTGGGATCAAGGGCAGTGGCAGGGGCGGGGAGAAGGGCGATGGCAGGAGCAGTGTTGGGAGCAAAAGCGGGAACAGTGGAACCGGCAGAAGCAGGAGCCAGCTGACTCTGCTCAGGTGCCCGCTGTCCCCGCACAGGTCCCAGGTCACCTGTTGGCTCCCGGGCCCCTGCAGGAGTCGCTCCAGATACCTCGCCTGCCTGCAGAGACGCCGAGGCCCCTGATGCCTTTGGGCCGGGCTCTGGAGCCGACCCGGCTTTTGCTCCTGCACCGGACTCTTGAGAAGAAAACAGAGTGATGGTTGCAGCGGCTCCAAGGCCTCAGGGTGAGAGGAGGGAAGGTCCCTCGCCCCACCCAGGGCCGGCCTCTCCAGGGGCCTTTACAGAGACACAACTCACCCCGGAGCCTCCCCGAGAAGCCGCGGCCAGGAACCCACACGAGGACCTCTGCACCCTGCAGTCCGCAGCCCGGGGCTCTCAGTCTGCTCCTGGCCCCACACCAACCCCGGGGGCTCCTCCCAGGGTGGCCCGGCACCACCCGGGCCCCGTGCACCCCCATCGCCCACCCCCAGCCTTCTCACCCTCGGGCTCTGATTCCGAGGACTCCAAGTACTGGTCCCAGGATCGGTGAACGAAGACCTTACGGCGGGGCCGGGGCGCTGGAGGAGGCCTTCCCAGGCCAACCCCAGGCCCTGCTTCCGGTGACCTGCGTGCGGCCACTCTCTCCACGGGTCCAGGGTGGCCCTCCTGGGCGACGGGGCACACGCACAACTCTGTAGGGCGGGTGAATCCAGATTCCGCCAATCGTTTCCCGATTTCATCGGTTGATTTCTGTAAAGACAGTGGCCCGCGGACGGCCCGGAGACATCACAGCCCCGCCCGGGCACCTCAGTGTCCTTCCGTCCTCTCCCCCTGCAGCTCTCAGATCGGACACAGACCTGAGTGTGCACAGACCTGCACCCGGAGCACAGTGACATCCACCTACAGGGCTCGGGATGAACGTTGGGGACAAGAGGGCGACCCGAGCACACCCTGTCCCTCCTAGCCAGCCTTGACCTGGGGTGTGAGCATGACCCACCCACCAGGCATCTGACCCCTTCATCAGCCTGCTTCTGCTCAGGTGGGCCCTCCACACACGACCCCTCCTTCCACACACACACACACACACACACACACACACACACACGGGAGGGGACGTGGGGCCGCACAGGTCAGATCAGAGCGGTGTCGGGCTGGACTGGATGTCTCTGGGTCTCCTGTGTTACCTTTGGGTCCCTGCGAGCTAGAGACCTGAGGCGTCCTGTGCACGACCTGACCCACTGTCTCCCAGGTCGGGAAGGGTCGCGGCCACGGGCTCCCCCGAGCCGGCAGCCGCGGGACACGGGCACACAACAGGAGAACATGTTCGTCAGGCAAAGGTGTCCCAACGAATGAGCCCAGTCGGGCGCTGTCTCCAGAACGTGGGTGCCTGGTGACCCGGGTTCCGAGTTCTGTTGGGGTCTGTTACCAGGGAGGTGAGCTCACTTCCTGGGGTCCCCTTACCCGGCTTCCTGCTCCTACAAGAGCCCCTCCCACGCTGCAAAGGGCTCCCCTCCACCCCATGCCCTGCCCCTACAGTGACACCAACACAGCCCAGACACGTCCCCGAGAAGCCTGGTGCAGCCGGGGCCGTGGCTTTGGGGCCACAGAGCTGGGTTCAGACCTGGGTTTTCCCCCTGACCATTGCTGGGACCCTGCACTGTGCCTCCCGGGGCCCCCGGTCACCCGTCTGCACAGTGGGGTCCTTGTGGCATCTACTTGTAGGGGCGCCATCAGGGAGACACCTGTAGACACGTCCCGTGCCCGCTATCCCGTGAGGCTCGTGGGCACACGTGAGTGTGGAAGGATGAGGAAGGGGTGGGCCTGGCACGGAACACACTCACGCGGGCCTGGGTCTGCTCCGGGTCCAGGTACAGCCACCCCTCCTGCCTGGGTCCCAGGCCCGGGGTGAGGTGGAGGTGAAGTCGTTCACAGCCTGTGCCCTCCGGACATGCACTCCAGGGGCCCCATTACATTTGGGCTCAGGTCCCAGAGCCTGGTCTGGGCCTACGTGATGGGTGGTCCCCACTGTGGCTCCCCGCCCTCCCGAATCCTGGTCCCACGTGCTTCTGTCACCCCCTCCCCTCCCGGGTGGACGGCCCGTGTGACCGGGTTCTAAGGGCTAGAATATGATGACCGGGTGTCATTTCTGGGCCGATTCAGGGAATTTCTGGTTTCCTCTCGTGGGTCCATTCTCTGTCTCTGCCTCGGACTCTGTCTCTGTGTGTCTCACGGGAGCAGGGCCTGTGGGCTCCAGGGTCTAGGTGACAACCCTCAGAAGCCTCCCTTGTGGCCCGTGTCCCTCCCCAGGCCCGGTGCTCAGCTCCCTCAGGAGGCCTCCTCGGCCCAGCCAGGGCACTGCCTGGGGAACTACTTCCTAATGAGGGCCCGAGGCTCCATCAAGGAGGGTCTTGACCTCGGTCCCCACACCAGGGGCTGCTGCTCGGCCACGTGCTGCAAACCCAGGTCCTCGGTCCTCCAAGCCCCCAGGCTGCCCTCTGCTCAGAAGGACATTGAGGGAGTAGGAAGCATTTTCCCAGGAGGGGAGAACAGAGGGCCAGGGATGAAGATCCCAGGACACAGACTCATCTATGAGCCTGTGGGACCCTTGGGACACTGTCGACGCAGCCCAGTTTAGGAGGAGGAAGCTGAGTCCTTCTGTGCTGTAGCCCCGTCCACACTTCCTAGCTCCAGGGGCCCAGCGTGGTGGACACAGGACCCCAGACCCCGTCCTCCCCTACTTCCTGGCAATCCCCCCGGACACCTTGGGGACCCCCTGACCCTCAACCGGCACATCTGCCCTCCCTATGCTGTGGGTCCCGGGCTATTGCCAGGAATCCTGACGTCCCTGCCCCATGGTCCCACTGCCTCCAGCCTTTCTCTTCTTTCCCCCGTATTACCCACCCCCTCCCAGTGTGGACTCCCCTCTGATCTCCAGTGGGACAGTCAGAATATGTGTGTGTGTGTGTGTGTGTGTGTGTGTGTGTGTGTGTGTGCACGCCTTTCTGGAGATGCCCAGAGGTCACAGCCTCACAGGGACAGGGTGGATAGGACCCCCGAGCATCTCAGGGTCTCTCATTCCCAGGGGGAACCCCATGGGGGGTAGAGGCTGGCCTAGGACTGGAGACCAGCCCTGCTCCTTGGACCCTGCACACGTCACTTGTCCTGGGCCAGTCCTTGCCATTCCTCAAGGTCCCTGTGTCCCTGGGGGTCAGACGGGGAAGTGCATCAGTGTGGCCACGGCCCAGGCTCGCCCCCAGGGGTAGGTGGAGGGGAGGTGCCCCAGGTACACAGGCCTCCCTCCACAGGGCCGGATGGGTCGTGCGGAGGCCAGGTTTGGCCAGGGACCCGCACTCAGCACCTGTAGATGATCCAGACGGACCGGTGATGTGCATGAATCCAACCGCTCCCCACCTGGCTGGTCACCCATGTTCCCACCTCTGCCAACTGCTCTGGGAACCAAACCTCTCCTGAGCCTCAGAACCACGCCCACCCCTGCCAGGCAGGCCTCAGGGTGCGAGGCAAGGTGGGTTGGACATCTGGGGACAAGATGGCCAGTGACTATACCCACCCCACCCAGCTGGCCTGACCGCAGACTCCACCCCGGGGTCCAGGTGCATGGACCCTGGGGCATGCATGGGCCAGGGCTCCTGGAGGCAGCAGTGGAGGCTGACTCAGGGCAGGGAGAAGTCGGTCCGCCCCTTGCCCTTCTCCTTTCCTCCTTCTGCCTTGTCTTCCTTGCAGGACGTTGGACACGGTTCCAGCCTGTGCCTGGCTGCAGCCCTGGGCGGAGTCAGAGGGTGGCAAGCTGCCCGGGGAGGCCGGGGGCCACCTCCAGGATGACCAAGTGTCAGGGAGCTACTGTAACTGGGCATCCCCCAGGCACTCAGTGATTTCAGCCCTTTGTCTACATGAGGCGTGACCCCGGCACCGGGTATCAGCCCATTCCTCACCCCAAGAGGCACGTATCCTCCCCAGCCGAGGCCCCGTCGGTGGCCGGCCCTCCCTCCAGCCCCAAGAGGTCCAGCTGCTCCACAGGCTCTACATCTTTCGCGGCTGGAGCCCGAGCAGCCATCAGGGGCCTGGATCCGGGCCCTGGAGCCCCTCAGGGAGGACAGGTGAGACCGGGCAGGAGCCAGGAGAGGGCAGAGTGGAGTCTCCTTGAGGTCATGGCCTCCTGCTCAGCCCAGACCCTGGTGTGTGCTGACCCCTAGGGCAACTGGGCCCCAGCTGCCGGGCAGGTTCGGGGACAGAGACCACAATGTGGCTCCTGGTAGCTCACAGGTGTCCCTGTGCCCTGTAGCTACAGCTGTCCTACCAGCTGGACTCCCTCCTGGTCGGCCAGCAATATCTGTGGCCAAAAGGAACAGGCCACCGTCAAGGTCTGGGAAGAATGAGTGGCCAGGCAGAAGGGGAATGCTCGTCCTCGGCTTGGGGGTCCCTGCCGGGCTGGCGGGGGCTCCAGAGGTGGTATTCCAGCTCTCTGCTGACCAGCCCTGTGCCCAGAAACACCTGCCTCCCTTCTCTGGGCCTCACTCTCCTGCTCTGTGAAATGGGTGATGCAGAGCGATCATTCCCATGGCAGGAACAAGGCGGGTACCGGTGACGGATGGAGCACCCGTACAGGACCCGGATCGCAGACCGCAGTGGGGAAGCGGGGAGGGGATGCCAGTGAGGCCCTGCCCCCAAAGCCATCCAGCCTTTCCATGCAGCCACCAGGGCCTGGCATGGCCCCGGGAGCAGTGGCCGACCAGACTCCTGACACAGGTCCCTGTGGCCTCTTTCTCAGCAGTGGGGACCCAGGGGCGGGGACACCCAGGGTGCAGGGGTGCTCGGGGCAGCTCCTCCCTTGGAGGGAAAGAGAACAATGGAGACAGAGAACAATGGAGACGTTCTCTGGGGTCCCCCCAGGCCAGGAGAAATGGGAGGAGCGCTCCCCCAGCCCAGAGAGCTCTTCCCCGTGACTATTTCCCTGGTGGGGGTAGGGGGTCAGCGGGTTATACTGGCTGGAGACAGTGACTCTGCACTTGAATATGTGAGCCTCCAAATTCACCATATACACCGAAAGGCGGTTTTATTGAAAACTCGGCATGAATTTGCTTCGGCAACTTGTGAGTCTCAATTTGGAGCCCAGTCCCTGCCAGAGTCCCCAGGGCCCGTGCTGTCCTCCCAGTCCTTCCCAGAGACCCCAGGGCCCGCGCTGTCCTCCCATTCACCCCCAGAGACCCCAGGGCCCAGGCTGTCCTCCCGGTCCCTCCCGGAGACCCCAGGGCCCGGGCTCTCCTCCTGGTCCTTCCCAGGGACATCAGGCGTCAGCTTAGCCTCAGCCTCCACACGCCCCGGGGCAGCATTGGGCGCTCACGAGCTCTGTCTCTCAGGGTCCGCAAGCACAGCTCCTCACTGCCCCTGTCCCCCCAGCCGGCGGACGACACCGCATCACCGGTGCCGGCCTGGACGTGAGGATCACCAGCTTGGACGAGAGCATCCGCCGAGCTGGCAGGGGGAACGTCCCTTGGTCCCCTCTCCGAGACCTCTCCGGGTACAGACCTCACTTGAACAACTCCTCTGACAGGAGACCATCTCTGGACCTGCCGGGGAATCCAGCCCCGGGAGGAGGCGATGGCCTGCTCTGCTCTGCTCTACAGAGGAGGAGACTGAGGCAACATCATCCTCCCAAGCCGGTGCCTGGGAATCCATGCTTGCCTGGGGGCAAATACGAAACCTGCGAGCTCCCTCCACATCTAGGATGCCGTGGCTCTGACCACACTGCCTGATCACGATCCCTGCACCTGGCAAGCTGCGGTGACCCCCGACTCCTTACCTGACATCCGAGCCCCGAGTGAACTGGGCCAGATGCCCTCCCCAGGGTGTTCCCCTCCCTCCTCCCTAGTGTTTTCCCCTCCCAGGCAGCCCACCATCCCTGCCCCTCGAGCCCCCTGCTACCACCGTCCCGCTCCATGGCTCCCATCCAGAACACCCTCATCTCTAAGGCTGGCTTCAGAGATCACCTCCTCGGGGTCCTGAGAAAGCTTGAGGTGGGCAGAGAGAATGGGGGCAAGGCCTTGAAGAGGGTGGTTCCTGGCCCAGACTTTGTGTTTGGGGGTAAACGCCATGCAGACGGGCCTTTGCTGGGCCCGAGGAGGGGACAGGTATGGGGACCCCAGCCGCAGGCACTGCTGTCCCGGTGATGCCACCTCAGGGCGCCCGAGTCCACCTGCCCCTTGGGGAGCACTTGCGACCCTCCGCTCTGCCTGAGGGCTGTGTCCTGCCCCAGAGGCACCTCCTCTCCTGCCAGCCAGGGCCACGTGCCCCAGGGAGCGCGGGTACCCCGACGGCGCTGGGGACAGAGCCAGTCTGCTTAGGACACCGTCTCCCAGAAGCCCTGAGCTCCAGGCCGCCACGGTGCTCCCCCTCCTCCTCCGGGCTGCGTGGGCCCAAGTCCTCCTCTGCTCAGGGACCACCCTCTGTCCAGGCTCCACACGCTGGCACTTGGGGCAGGTCGTCTGGACCTTCTGGACTCGTGTTTCCTTGCCGGGAACATGTGCAGAGGCCTCCCTCCCAGACTCGCCAGACGGAACACGGCCAGGAACATGCAGACCGTGCCAAGGTAGATGCCACGTGGGGGACCCCGTTGGGTCGTGCAAACCGATGAGGTCACGGTGGTCGGCACACGGCCGGCACCTGAGATCCCCGGCTGAATTACGGAAGGAGGGAGGGAAGAAGGGAGGGAGTGAAACCACAGAAGCGGGGTCCACACCAGGTCAGGTCAGAGGGCGTCACAGCTCGGGCCCTGGAAGGGGGCACGGGACACGTCCTTCTGTCCCTCCAGCGCTGACCTTCCTCCACGTGGGACCTGTTGACCTCCTGGATCGTCTCCACCTCCTCCGCAAACAACGCTGCGTGTTCCCAGAAGGGGGACAGCGGGCAGGGGCCAAGGAGGGGCTTCCGGAATCCTGTGCCCTGGGGGACTCTGGGACAGCCTTCCAGGTGGCCCTTTGTGTCCCCCAGGCACCAGGCCACGATTCCACCTCATGTCTCAGAGAATGCGCCAACCCATCTGAAGGCCCGTTACGTCCCCATGTCACAGATGGGGACACCTGGGCTAATAGCACAGCTGGGTCACTAGTAAGACGAGCTGGGTCAGGAAGCCCATCTCCTTGACTTTGGATTGTCCTACCCGCAGGCGTGCATCTTGGCGTCCTGGGGCTCGGGGTCCCTCCTCCTGGGGGACCCCACCACCCGCCGAGGGCCCCTACCCACTGAATCAGGGGAGCAGAGCTGACCAACCTGCCTGGGGCCCCACATGGGGCTGGGGAAGGGCCGACTCCGGGCTCTGGGGGCTCTCCCAGTACTGGGCCAGCCGGTCCCCTGCAGGACAAGGACTTCTCGCTGGGGATCGGCTGGGGCCTCTGCTTCCTCACGTTGTCACCTGGGCTGGCGGTCCCAAGACCAGAAACCTGCCCGTCTGAAGTAGACCACCGCTGCCTCCCTCGGGTTTCACTTGCCCGAGTCCCTCCCCGGGACGACCCACATCTCTGACGCCTGCTCCCGTGGGGGTCGCCTCCCCTTGGACTGGGACAGGTCTGGCCTCCATCCCGGGGAACGCACTGGCTTTGGCGCATTATTTGGCCCAGAGGCCTGTGAACCTTTCTGGCCCTGGGTCGTGAGGGATGCCCTCTCCTCTGTGGTGTGACCGTCCGGCCTTCTGCATCTCCCGGTTTCTGTTTGGGCCACGGGAGGACTAGCCGTGTCCTGTCTGGCTTCAGGCTGTGGTGTCACAGCACGCACAGGGGTCTCCACCCCGAGACCGTGCCCACTGTCACCGAAGGGGCCTCCATATTCCCACCTAATCCTTAATCCATTGTGATTGCAATATCAAACGAGAAAAAGTCTATTTCAAACGGCCACAAAGTACAAAAATGAATCTGTCCCGTCTGAAAAGTCAGTGCGGACCCAAAGGTATCTCTTACAAGATTCCACTTGAAGGAAACCTCCAGACTAGGTAACGGAACACGGAGAGAAAGCAGACTGGGGGTTCCCAGGGGCTGGAGGGGGCACAAATGGGGAGTGAGGGCTCCGGGTACACGGTGACCCTTGGGGATCGAGATATTCTGCAACAAAATTCTGTGGCGAGGTTCACAGCGTTGTGAGCGTACCCCGTGCTCAGGAATTGCACAACGTAAAATAAATAAAACATTTTATTGAAGATGAATATAGATTATAACTAATGAACAAATACCATAACAGCTAAAAAATCGAAGAGAAAAAGGATAAGGGAGAAGAGGAAGAGACATTTTGGTGGGGGGTCGCAGTCAGGGATTGGAGAATGAATTTGAAATAAAATATAATAAACAAAAAATAAAATAAGATAAAAAAAGCACCCTGTATAGGTCTTCAACCCCTTGATTTTTGGCCGACATCCATGTGGGATCAAGGGCAGTGGCAGGGGCGGGGAGAAGGGCGATGGCAGGAGCAGTGTTGGGAGCAAAAGCGGGAACAGTGGAACCGGCAGAAGCAGGAGCCAGCTGACTCTGCTCAGGTGCCCGCTGTCCCCGCACAGGTCCCAGGTCACCTGTTGGCTCCCGGGCCCCTGCAGGAGTCGCTCCAGATACCTCGCCTGCCTGCAGAGACGCCGAGGCCCCTGATGCCTTTGGGCCGGGCTCTGGAGCCGACCCGGCTTTTGCTCCTGCACCGGACTCTTGAGAAGAAAACAGAGTGATGGTTGCAGCGGCTCCAAGGCCTCAGGGTGAGAGGAGGGAAGGTCCCTCGCCCCACCCAGGGCCGGCCTCTCCAGGGGCCTTTACAGAGACACAACTCACCCCGGAGCCTCCCCGAGAAGCCGCGGCCAGGAACCCACACGAGGACCTCTGCACCCTGCAGTCCGCAGCCCGGGGCTCTCAGTCTGCTCCTGGCCCCACACCAACCCCGGGGGCTCCTCCCAGGGTGGCCCGGCACCACCCGGGCCCCGTGCACCCCCATCGCCCACCCCCAGCCTTCTCACCCTCGGGCTCTGATTCCGAGGACTCCAAGTACTGGTCCCAGGATCGGTGAACGAAGACCTTACGGCGGGGCCGGGGCGCTGGAGGAGGCCTTCCCAGGCCAACCCCAGGCCCTGCTTCCGGTGACCTGCGTGCGGCCACTCTCTCCACGGGTCCAGGGTGGCCCTCCTGGGCGACGGGGCACACGCACAACTCTGTAGGGCGGGTGAATCCAGATTCCGCCAATCGTTTCCCGATTTCATCGGTTGATTTCTGTAAAGACAGTGGCCCGCGGACGGCCCGGAGACATCACAGCCCCGCCCGGGCACCTCAGTGTCCTTCCGTCCTCTCCCCCTGCAGCTCTCAGATCGGACACAGACCTGAGTGTGCACAGACCTGCACCCGGAGCACAGTGACATCCACCTACAGGGCTCGGGATGAACGTTGGGGACAAGAGGGCGACCCGAGCACACCCTGTCCCTCCTAGCCAGCCTTGACCTGGGGTGTGAGCATGACCCACCCACCAGGCATCTGACCCCTTCATCAGCCTGCTTCTGCTCAGGTGGGCCCTCCACACACGACCCCTCCTTCCACACACACACACACACACACACACACACACACACACGGGAGGGGACGTGGGGCCGCACAGGTCAGATCAGAGCGGTGTCGGGCTGGACTGGATGTCTCTGGGTCTCCTGTGTTACCTTTGGGTCCCTGCGAGCTAGAGACCTGAGGCGTCCTGTGCACGACCTGACCCACTGTCTCCCAGGTCGGGAAGGGTCGCGGCCACGGGCTCCCCCGAGCCGGCAGCCGCGGGACACGGGCACACAACAGGAGAACATGTTCGTCAGGCAAAGGTGTCCCAACGAATGAGCCCAGTCGGGCGCTGTCTCCAGAACGTGGGTGCCTGGTGACCCGGGTTCCGAGTTCTGTTGGGGTCTGTTACCAGGGAGGTGAGCTCACTTCCTGGGGTCCCCTTACCCGGCTTCCTGCTCCTACAAGAGCCCCTCCCACGCTGCAAAGGGCTCCCCTCCACCCCATGCCCTGCCCCTACAGTGACACCAACACAGCCCAGACACGTCCCCGAGAAGCCTGGTGCAGCCGGGGCCGTGGCTTTGGGGCCACAGAGCTGGGTTCAGACCTGGGTTTTCCCCCTGACCATTGCTGGGACCCTGCACTGTGCCTCCCGGGGCCCCCGGTCACCCGTCTGCACAGTGGGGTCCTTGTGGCATCTACTTGTAGGGGCGCCATCAGGGAGACACCTGTAGACACGTCCCGTGCCCGCTATCCCGTGAGGCTCGTGGGCACACGTGAGTGTGGAAGGATGAGGAAGGGGTGGGCCTGGCACGGAACACACTCACGCGGGCCTGGGTCTGCTCCGGGTCCAGGTACAGCCACCCCTCCTGCCTGGGTCCCAGGCCCGGGGTGAGGTGGAGGTGAAGTCGTTCACAGCCTGTGCCCTCCGGACATGCACTCCAGGGGCCCCATTACATTTGGGCTCAGGTCC
This sequence comes from Felis catus, assembly GCF_018350175.1. NCBI lineage: Eukaryota > Metazoa > Chordata > Mammalia > Carnivora > Felidae > Felis > Felis catus. Next base: position 59,750 of record NW_025408515.1, read on the forward strand.
CAGAGCCTGGTCTGGGCCTACGTGATGGGTGGTCCCCACTGTGGCTCCCCGCCCTCCCGAATCCTGGTCCCACGTGCTTCTGTCACCCCCTCCCCTCCCGGGTGGACGGCCCGTGTGACCGGGTTCTAAGGGCTAGAATATGATGACCGGGTGTCATTTCTGGGCCGATTCAGGGAATTTCTGGTTTCCTCTCGTGGGTCCATTCTCTGTCTCTGCCTCGGACTCTGTCTCTGTGTGTCTCACGGGAGCAGGGCCTGTGGGCTCCAGGGTCTAGGTGACAACCCTCAGAAGCCTCCCTTGTGGCCCGTGTCCCTCCCCAGGCCCGGTGCTCAGCTCCCTCAGGAGGCCTCCTCGGCCCAGCCAGGGCACTGCCTGGGGAACTACTTCCTAATGAGGGCCCGAGGCTCCATCAAGGAGGGTCTTGACCTCGGTCCCCACACCAGGGGCTGCTGCTCGGCCACGTGCTGCAAACCCAGGTCCTCGGTCCTCCAAGCCCCCAGGCTGCCCTCTGCTCAGAAGGACATTGAGGGAGTAGGAAGCATTTTCCCAGGAGGGGAGAACAGAGGGCCAGGGATGAAGATCCCAGGACACAGACTCATCTATGAGCCTGTGGGACCCTTGGGACACTGTCGACGCAGCCCAGTTTAGGAGGAGGAAGCTGAGTCCTTCTGTGCTGTAGCCCCGTCCACACTTCCTAGCTCCAGGGGCCCAGCGTGGTGGACACAGGACCCCAGACCCCGTCCTCCCCTACTTCCTGGCAATCCCCCCGGACACCTTGGGGACCCCCTGACCCTCAACCGGCACATCTGCCCTCCCTATGCTGTGGGTCCCGGGCTATTGCCAGGAATCCTGACGTCCCTGCCCCATGGCCCCACTGCCTCCAGCCTTTCTCTTCTTTCCCCCGTATTACCCACCCCCTCCCAGTGTGGACTCCCCTCTGATCTCCAGTGGGACAGTCAGAATATGTGTGTGTGTGTGTGTGTGTGTGTGTGTGTGTGTGTGTGCACGCCTTTCTGGAGATGCCCAGAGGTCACAGCCTCACAGGGACAGGGTGGATAGGACCCCCGAGCATCTCAGGGTCTCTCATTCCCAGGGGGAACCCCATGGGGGGTAGAGGCTGGCCTAGGACTGGAGACCAGCCCTGCTCCTTGGACCCTGCACACGTCACTTGTCCTGGGCCAGTCCTTGCCATTCCTCAAGGTCCCTGTGTCCCTGGGGGTCAGACGGGGAAGTGCATCAGTGTGGCCACGGCCCAGGCTCGCCCCCAGGGGTAGGTGGAGGGGAGGTGCCCCAGGTACACAGGCCTCCCTCCACAGGGCCGGATGGGTCGTGCGGAGGCCAGGTTTGGCCAGGGACCCGCACTCAGCACCTGTAGATGATCCAGACGGACCGGTGATGTGCATGAATCCAACCGCTCCCCACCTGGCTGGTCACCCATGTTCCCACCTCTGCCAACTGCTCTGGGAACCAAACCTCTCCTGAGCCTCAGAACCACGCCCACCCCTGCCAGGCAGGCCTCAGGGTGCGAGGCAAGGTGGGTTGGACATCTGGGGACAAGATGGCCAGTGACTATACCCACCCCACCCAGCTGGCCTGACCGCAGACTCCACCCCGGGGTCCAGGTGCATGGACCCTGGGGCATGCATGGGCCAGGGCTCCTGGAGGCAGCAGTGGAGGCTGACTCAGGGCAGGGAGAAGTCGGTCCGCCCCTTGCCCTTCTCCTTTCCTCCTTCTGCCTTGTCTTCCTTGCAGGACGTTGGACACGGTTCCAGCCTGTGCCTGGCTGCAGCCCTGGGCGGAGTCAGAGGGTGGCAAGCTGCCCGGGGAGGCCGGGGGCCACCTCCAGGATGACCAAGTGTCAGGGAGCTACTGTAACTGGGCATCCCCCAGGCACTCAGTGATTTCAGCCCTTTGTCTACATGAGGCGTGACCCCGGCACCGGGTATCAGCCCATTCCTCACCCCAAGAGGCACGTATCCTCCCCAGCCGAGGCCCCGTCGGTGGCCGGCCCTCCCTCCAGCCCCAAGAGGTCCAGCTGCTCCACAGGCTCTACATCTTTCGCGGCTGGAGCCCGAGCAGCCATCAGGGGCCTGGATCCGGGCCCTGGAGCCCCTCAGGGAGGACAGGTGAGACCGGGCAGGAGCCAGGAGAGGGCAGAGTGGAGTCTCCTTGAGGTCATGGCCTCCTGCTCAGCCCAGACCCTGGTGTGTGCTGACCCCTAGGGCAACTGGGCCCCAGCTGCCGGGCAGGTTCGGGGACAGAGACCACAATGTGGCTCCTGGTAGCTCACAGGTGTCCCTGTGCCCTGTAGCTACAGCTGTCCTACCAGCTGGACTCCCTCCTGGTCGGCCAGCAATATCTGTGGCCAAAAGGAACAGGCCACCGTCAAGGTCTGGGAAGAATGAGTGGCCAGGCAGAAGGGGAATGCTCGTCCTCGGCTTGGGGGTCCCTGCCGGGCTGGCGGGGGCTCCAGAGGTGGTATTCCAGCTCTCTGCTGACCAGCCCTGTGCCCAGAAACACCTGCCTCCCTTCTCTGGGCCTCACTCTCCTGCTCTGTGAAATGGGTGATGCAGAGCGATCATTCCCATGGCAGGAACAAGGCGGGTACCGGTGACGGATGGAGCACCCGTACAGGACCCGGATCGCAGACCGCAGTGGGGAAGCGGGGAGGGGATGCCAGTGAGGCCCTGCCCCCAAAGCCATCCAGCCTTTCCATGCAGCCACCAGGGCCTGGCATGGCCCCGGGAGCAGTGGCCGACCAGACTCCTGACACAGGTCCCTGTGGCCTCTTTCTCAGCAGTGGGGACCCAGGGGCGGGGACACCCAGGGTGCAGGGGTGCTCGGGGCAGCTCCTCCCTTGGAGGGAAAGAGAACAATGGAGACAGAGAACAATGGAGACGTTCTCTGGGGTCCCCCCAGGCCAGGAGAAATGGGAGGAGCGCTCCCCCAGCCCAGAGAGCTCTTCCCCGTGACTATTTCCCTGGTGGGGGTAGGGGGTCAGCGGGTTATACTGGCTGGAGACAGTGACTCTGCACTTGAATATGTGAGCCTCCAAATTCACCATATACACCGAAAGGCGGTTTTATTGAAAACTCGGCATGAATTTGCTTCGGCAACTTGTGAGTCTCAATTTGGAGCCCAGTCCCTGCCAGAGTCCCCAGGGCCCGTGCTGTCCTCCCAGTCCTTCCCAGAGACCCCAGGGCCCGCGCTGTCCTCCCATTCACCCCCAGAGACCCCAGGGCCCAGGCTGTCCTCCCGGTCCCTCCCGGAGACCCCAGGGCCCGGGCTCTCCTCCTGGTCCTTCCCAGGGACATCAGGCGTCAGCTTAGCCTCAGCCTCCACACGCCCCGGGGCAGCATTGGGCGCTCACGAGCTCTGTCTCTCAGGGTCCGCAAGCACAGCTCCTCACTGCCCCTGTCCCCCCAGCCGGCGGACGACACCGCATCACCGGTGCCGGCCTGGACGTGAGGATCACCAGCTTGGACGAGAGCATCCGCCGAGCTGGCAGGGGGAACGTCCCTTGGTCCCCTCTCCGAGACCTCTCCGGGTACAGACCTCACTTGAACAACTCCTCTGACAGGAGACCATCTCTGGACCTGCCGGGGAATCCAGCCCCGGGAGGAGGCGATGGCCTGCTCTGCTCTGCTCTACAGAGGAGGAGACTGAGGCAACATCATCCTCCCAAGCCGGTGCCTGGGAATCCATGCTTGCCTGGGGGCAAATACGAAACCTGCGAGCTCCCTCCACATCTAGGATGCCGTGGCTCTGACCACACTGCCTGATCACGATCCCTGCACCTGGCAAGCTGCGGTGACCCCCGACTCCTTACCTGACATCCGAGCCCCGAGTGAACTGGGCCAGATGCCCTCCCCAGGGTGTTCCCCTCCCTCCTCCCTAGTGTTTTCCCCTCCCAGGCAGCCCACCATCCCTGCCCCTCGAGCCCCCTGCTACCACCGTCCCGCTCCATGGCTCCCATCCAGAACACCCTCATCTCTAAGGCTGGCTTCAGAGATCACCTCCTCGGGGTCCTGAGAAAGCTTGAGGTGGGCAGAGAGAATGGGGGCAAGGCCTTGAAGAGGGTGGTTCCTGGCCCAGACTTTGTGTTTGGGGGTAAACGCCATGCAGACGGGCCTTTGCTGGGCCCGAGGAGGGGACAGGTATGGGGACCCCAGCCGCAGGCACTGCTGTCCCGGTGATGCCACCTCAGGGCGCCCGAGTCCACCTGCCCCTTGGGGAGCACTTGCGACCCTCCGCTCTGCCTGAGGGCTGTGTCCTGCCCCAGAGGCACCTCCTCTCCTGCCAGCCAGGGCCACGTGCCCCAGGGAGCGCGGGTACCCCGACGGCGCTGGGGACAGAGCCAGTCTGCTTAGGACACCGTCTCCCAGAAGCCCTGAGCTCCAGGCCGCCACGGTGCTCCCCCTCCTCCTCCGGGCTGCGTGGGCCCAAGTCCTCCTCTGCTCAGGGACCACCCTCTGTCCAGGCTCCACACGCTGGCACTTGGGGCAGGTCGTCTGGACCTTCTGGACTCGTGTTTCCTTGCCGGGAACATGTGCAGAGGCCTCCCTCCCAGACTCGCCAGACGGAACACGGCCAGGAACATGCAGACCGTGCCAAGGTAGATGCCACGTGGGGGACCCCGTTGGGTCGTGCAAACCGATGAGGTCACGGTGGTCGGCACACGGCCGGCACCTGAGATCCCCGGCTGAATTACGGAAGGAGGGAGGGAAGAAGGGAGGGAGTGAAACCACAGAAGCGGGGTCCACACCAGGTCAGGTCAGAGGGCGTCACAGCTCGGGCCCTGGAAGGGGGCACGGGACACGTCCTTCTGTCCCTCCAGCGCTGACCTTCCTCCACGTGGGACCTGTTGACCTCCTGGATCGTCTCCACCTCCTCCGCAAACAACGCTGCGTGTTCCCAGAAGGGGGACAGCGGGCAGGGGCCAAGGAGGGGCTTCCGGAATCCTGTGCCCTGGGGGACTCTGGGACAGCCTTCCAGGTGGCCCTTTGTGTCCCCCAGGCACCAGGCCACGATTCCACCTCATGTCTCAGAGAATGCGCCAACCCATCTGAAGGCCCGTTACGTCCCCATGTCACAGATGGGGACACCTGGGCTAATAGCACAGCTGGGTCACTAGTAAGACGAGCTGGGTCAGGAAGCCCATCTCCTTGACTTTGGATTGTCCTACCCGCAGGCGTGCATCTTGGCGTCCTGGGGCTCGGGGTCCCTCCTCCTGGGGGACCCCACCACCCGCCGAGGGCCCCTACCCACTGAATCAGGGGAGCAGAGCTGACCAACCTGCCTGGGGCCCCACATGGGGCTGGGGAAGGGCCGACTCCGGGCTCTGGGGGCTCTCCCAGTACTGGGCCAGCCGGTCCCCTGCAGGACAAGGACTTCTCGCTGGGGATCGGCTGGGGCCTCTGCTTCCTCACGTTGTCACCTGGGCTGGCGGTCCCAAGACCAGAAACCTGCCCGTCTGAAGTAGACCACCGCTGCCTCCCTCGGGTTTCACTTGCCCGAGTCCCTCCCCGGGACGACCCACATCTCTGACGCCTGCTCCCGTGGGGGTCGCCTCCCCTTGGACTGGGACAGGTCTGGCCTCCATCCCGGGGAACGCACTGGCTTTGGCGCATTATTTGGCCCAGAGGCCTGTGAACCTTTCTGGCCCTGGGTCGTGAGGGATGCCCTCTCCTCTGTGGTGTGACCGTCCGGCCTTCTGCATCTCCCGGTTTCTGTTTGGGCCACGGGAGGACTAGCCGTGTCCTGTCTGGCTTCAGGCTGTGGTGTCACAGCACGCACAGGGGTCTCCACCCCGAGACCGTGCCCACTGTCACCGAAGGGGCCTCCATATTCCCACCTAATCCTTAATCCATTGTGATTGCAATATCAAACGAGAAAGTCTATTTCAAACGGCCACAAAGTACAAAAATGAATCTGTCCCGTCTGAAAAGTCAGTGCGGACCCAAAGGTATCTCTTACAAGATTCCACTTGAAGGAAACCTCCAGACTAGGTAACGGAACACGGAGAGAAAGTAGACTGGGGGTTCCCAGGGGCTGGAGGGGGCACAAATGGGGAGTGAGGGCTCCGGGTACACGGTGACCCTTGGGGATCGAGATATTCTGCAACAAAATTCTGTGGCGAGGTTCACAGCGTTGTGAGCGTACCCCGTGCTCAGGAATTGCACAACGTAAAATAAATAAAACATTTTATTGAAGATGAATATAGATTATAACTAATGAACAAATACCATAACAGCTAAAAAATCGAAGAGAAAAAGGATAAGGGAGAAGAGGAAGAGACATTTTGGTGGGGGGTCGCAGTCAGGGATTGGAGAATGAATTTGAAATAAAATATAATAAACAAAAAATAAAATAAGATAAAAAAAGCACCCTGTATAGGTCTTCAACCCCTTGATTTTTGGCCGACATCCATGTGGGATCAAGGGCAGTGGCAGGGGCGGGGAGAAGGGCGATGGCAGGAGCAGTGTTGGGAGCAAAAGCGGGAACAGTGGAACCGGCAGAAGCAGGAGCCAGCTGACTCTGCTCAGGTGCCCGCTGTCCCCGCACAGGTCCCAGGTCACCTGTTGGCTCCCGGGCCCCTGCAGGAGTCGCTCCAGATACCTCGCCTGCCTGCAGAGACGCCGAGGCCCCTGATGCCTTTGGGCCGGGCTCTGGAGCCGACCCGGCTTTTGCTCCTGCACCGGACTCTTGAGAAGAAAACAGAGTGATGGTTGCAGCGGCTCCAAGGCCTCAGGGTGAGAGGAGGGAAGGTCCCTCGCCCCACCCAGGGCCGGCCTCTCCAGGGGCCTTTACAGAGACACAACTCACCCCGGAGCCTCCCCGAGAAGCCGCGGCCAGGAACCCACACGAGGACCTCTGCACCCTGCAGTCCGCAGCCCGGGGCTCTCAGTCTGCTCCTGGCCCCACACCAACCCCGGGGGCTCCTCCCAGGGTGGCCCGGCACCACCCGGGCCCCGTGCACCCCCATCGCCCACCCCCAGCCTTCTCACCCTCGGGCTCTGATTCCGAGGACTCCAAGTACTGGTCCCAGGATCGGTGAACGAAGACCTTACGGCGGGGCCGGGGCGCTGGAGGAGGCCTTCCCAGGCCAACCCCAGGCCCTGCTTCCGGTGACCTGCGTGCGGCCACTCTCTCCACGGGTCCAGGGTGGCCCTCCTGGGCGACGGGGCACACGCACAACTCTGTAGGGCGGGTGAATCCAGATTCCGCCAATCGTTTCCCGATTTCATCGGTTGATTTCTGTAAAGACAGTGGCCCGCGGACGGCCCGGAGACATCACAGCCCCGCCCGGGCACCTCAGTGTCCTTCCGTCCTCTCCCCCTGCAGCTCTCAGATCGGACACAGACCTGAGTGTGCACAGACCTGCACCCGGAGCACAGTGACATCCACCTACAGGGCTCGGGATGAACGTTGGGGACAAGAGGGCGACCCGAGCACACCCTGTCCCTCCTAGCCAGCCTTGACCTGGGGTGTGAGCATGACCCACCCACCAGGCATCTGACCCCTTCATCAGCCTGCTTCTGCTCAGGTGGGCCCTCCACACACGACCCCTCCTTCCACACACACACACACACACACACACACACACACGGGAGGGGACGTGGGCCCGCACAGGTCAGATCAGAGCGGTGTCGGGCTGGACTGGATGTCTCTGGGTCTCCTGTGTTACCTTTGGGTCCCTGCGAGCTAGAGACCTGAGGCGTCCTGTGCACGACCTGACCCACTGTCTCCCAGGTCGGGAAGGGTCGCGGCCACGGGCTCCCCCGAGCCGGCAGCCGCGGGACACGGGCACACAACAGGAGAACATGTTCGTCAGGCAAAGGTGTCCCAACGAATGAGCCCAGTCGGGCGCTGTCTCCAGAACGTGGGTGCCTGGTGACCCGGGTTCCGAGTTCTGTTGGGGTCTGTTACCAGGGAGGTGAGCTCACTTCCTGGGGTCCCCTTACCCGGCTTCCTGCTCCTACAAGAGCCCCTCCCACGCTGCAAAGGGCTCCCCTCCACCCCATGCCCTGCCCCTACAGTGACACCAACACAGCCCAGACACGTCCCCGAGAAGCCTGGTGCAGCCGGGGCCGTGGCTTTGGGGCCACAGAGCTGGGTTCAGACCTGGGTTTTCCCCCTGACCATTGCTGGGACCCTGCACTGTGCCTCCCGGGGCCCCCGGTCACCCGTCTGCACAGTGGGGTCCTTGTGGCATCTACTTGTAGGGGCGCCATCAGGGAGACACCTGTAGACACGTCCCGTGCCCGCTATCCCGTGAGGCTCGTGGGCACACGTGAGTGTGGAAGGATGAGGAAGGGGTGGGCCTGGCACGGAACACACTCACGCGGGCCTGGGTCTGCTCCGGGTCCAGGTACAGCCACCCCTCCTGCCTGGGTCCCAGGCCCGGGGTGAGGTGGAGGTGAAGTCGTTCACAGCCTGTGCCCTCCGGACATGCACTCCAGGGGCCCCATTACATTTGGGCTCAGGTCCCAGAGCCTGGTCTGGGCCTACGTGATGGGTGGTCCCCACTGTGGCTCCCCGCCCTCCCGAATCCTGGTCCCACGTGCTTCTGTCACCCCCTCCCCTCCCGGGTGGACGGCCCGTGTGACCGGGTTCTAAGGGCTAGAATATGATGACCGGGTGTCATTTCTGGGCCGATTCAGGGAATTTCTGGTTTCCTCTCGTGGGTCCATTCTCTGTCTCTGCCTCGGACTCTGTCTCTGTGTGTCTCACGGGAGCAGGGCCTGTGGGCTCCAGGGTCTAGGTGACAACCCTCAGAAGCCTCCTTTGTGGCCCGTGTCCCTCCCCAGGCCCGGTGCTCAGCTCCCTCAGGAGGCCTCCTCGGCCCAGCCAGGGCACTGCCTGGGGAACTACTTCCTAATGAGGGCCCGAGGCTCCATCAAGGAGGGTCTTGACCTCGGTCCCCACACCAGGGGCTGCTGCTCGGCCACGTGCTGCAAACCCAGGTCCTCGGTCCTCCAAGCCCCCAGGCTGCCCTCTGCTCAGAAGGACATTGAGGGAGTAGGAAGCATTTTCCCAGGAGGGGAGAACAGAGGGCCAGGGATGAAGATCCCAGGACACAGACTCATCTATGAGCCTGTGGGACCCTTGGGACACTGTCGACGCAGCCCAGTTTAGGAGGAGGAAGCTGAGTCCTTCTGTGCTGTAGCCCCGTCCACACTTCCTAGCTCCAGGGGCCCAGCGTGGTGGACACAGGACCCCAGACCCCGTCCTCCCCTACTTCCTGGCAATCCCCCCGGACACCTTGGGGACCCCCTGACCCTCAACCGGCACATCTGCCCTCCCTATGCTGTGGGTCCCGGGCTATTGCCAGGAATCCTGACGTCCCTGCCCCATGGTCCCACTGCCTCCAGCCTTTCTCTTCTTTCCCCCGTATTACCCACCCCCTCCCAGTGTGGACTCCCCTCTGATCTCCAGTGGGACAGTCAGAATATGTGTGTGTGTGTGTGTGTGTGTGTGTGTGTGTGTGTGCACGCCTTTCTGGAGATGCCCAGAGGTCACAGCCTCACAGGGACAGGGTGGATAGGACCCCCGAGCATCTCAGGGTCTCTCATTCCCAGGGGGAACCCCATGGGGGGTAGAGGCTGGCCTAGGACTGGAGACCAGCCCTGCTCCTTGGACCCTGCACACGTCACTTGTCCTGGGCCAGTCCTTGCCATTCCTCAAGGTCCCTGTGTCCCTGGGGGTCAGACGGGGAAGTGCATCAGTGTGGCCACGGCCCAGGCTCGCCCCCAGGGGTAGGTGGAGGGGAGGTGCCCCAGGTACACAGGCCTCCCTCCACAGGGCCGGATGGGTCGTGCGGAGGCCAGGTTTGGCCAGGGACCCGCACTCAGCACCTGTAGATGATCCAGACGGACCGGTGATGTGCATGAATCCAACCGCTCCCCACCTGGCTGGTCACCCATGTTCCCACCTCTGCCAACTGCTCTGGGAACCAAACCTCTCCTGAGCCTCAGAACCACGCCCACCCCTGCCAGGCAGGCCTCAGGGTGCGAGGCAAGGTGGGTTGGACATCTGGGGACAAGATGGCCAGTGACTATACCCACCCCACCCAGCTGGCCTGACCGCAGACTCCACCCCGGGGTCCAGGTGCATGGACCCTGGGGCATGCATGGGCCAGGGCTCCTGGAGGCAGCAGTGGAGGCTGACTCAGGGCAGGGAGAAGTCGGTCCGCCCCTTGCCCTTCTCCTTTCCTCCTTCTGCCTTGTCTTCCTTGCAGGACGTTGGACACGGTTCCAGCCTGTGCCTGGCTGCAGCCCTGGGCGGAGTCAGAGGGTGGCAAGCTGCCCGGGGAGGCCGGGGGCCACCTCCAGGATGACCAAGTGTCAGGGAGCTACTGTAACTGGGCATCCCCCAGGCACTCAGTGATTTCAGCCCTTTGTCTACATGAGGCGTGACCCCGGCACCGGGTATCAGCCCATTCCTCACCCCAAGAGGCACGTATCCTCCCCAGCCGAGGCCCCGTCGGTGGCCGGCCCTCCCTCCAGCCCCAAGAGGTCCAGCTGCTCCACAGGCTCTACATCTTTCGCGGCTGGAGCCCGAGCAGCCATCAGGGGCCTGGATCCGGGCCCTGGAGCCCCTCAGGGAGGACAGGTGAGACCGGGCAGGAGCCAGGAGAGGGCAGAGTGGAGTCTCCTTGAGGTCATGGCCTCCTGCTCAGCCCAGACCCTGGTGTGTGCTGACCCCTAGGGCAACTGGGCCCCAGCTGCCGGGCAGGTTCGGGGACAGAGACCACAATGTGGCTCCTGGTAGCTCACAGGTGTCCCTGTGCCCTGTAGCTACAGCTGTCCTACCAGCTGGACTCCCTCCTGGTCGGCCAGCAATATCTGTGGCCAAAAGGAACAGGCCACCGTCAAGGTCTGGGAAGAATGAGTGGCCAGGCAGAAGGGGAATGCTCGTCCTCGGCTTGGGGGTCCCTGCCGGGCTGGCGGGGGCTCCAGAGGTGGTATTCCAGCTCTCTGCTGACCAGCCCTGTGCCCAGAAACACCTGCCTCCCTTCTCTGGGCCTCACTCTCCTGCTCTGTGAAATGGGTGATGCAGAGCGATCATTCCCATGGCAGGAACAAGGCGGGTACCGGTGACGGATGGAGCACCCGTACAGGACCCGGATCGCAGACCGCAGTGGGGAAGCGGGGAGGGGATGCCAGTGAGGCCCTGCCCCCAAAGCCATCCAGCCTTTCCATGCAGCCACCAGGGCCTGGCATGGCCCCGGGAGCAGTGGCCGACCAGACTCCTGACACAGGTCCCTGTGGCCTCTTTCTCAGCAGTGGGGACCCAGGGGCGGGGACACCCAGGGTGCAGGGGTGCTCGGGGCAGCTCCTCCCTTGGAGGGAAAGAGAACAATGGAGACAGAGAACAATGGAGACGTTCTCTGGGGTCCCCCCAGGCCAGGAGAAATGGGAGGAGCGCTCCCCCAGCCCAGAGAGCTCTTCCCCGTGACTATTTCCCTGGTGGGGGTAGGGGGTCAGCGGGTTATACTGGCTGGAGACAGTGACTCTGCACTTGAATATGTGAGCCTCCAAATTCACCATATACACCGAAAGGCGGTTTTATTGAAAACTCGGCATGAATTTGCTTCGGCAACTTGTGAGTCTCAATTTGGAGCCCAGTCCCTGCCAGAGTCCCCAGGGCCCGTGCTGTCCTCCCAGTCCTTCCCAGAGACCCCAGGGCCCGCGCTGTCCTCCCATTCACCCCCAGAGACCCCAGGGCCCAGGCTGTCCTCCCGGTCCCTCCCGGAGACCCCAGGGCCCGGGCTCTCCTCCTGGTCCTTCCCAGGGACATCAGGCGTCAGCTTAGCCTCAGCCTCCACACGCCCCGGGGCAGCATTGGGCGCTCACGAGCTCTGTCTCTCAGGGTCCGCAAGCACAGCTCCTCACTGCCCCTGTCCCCCCAGCCGGCGGACGACACCGCATCACCGGTGCCGGCCTGGACGTGAGGATCACCAGCTTGGACGAGAGCATCCGCCGAGCTGGCAGGGGGAACGTCCCTTGGTCCCCTCTCCGAGACCTCTCCGGGTACAGACCTCACTTGAACAACTCCTCTGACAGGAGACCATCTCTGGACCTGCCGGGGAATCCAGCCCCGGGAGGAGGCGATGGCCTGCTCTGCTCTGCTCTACAGAGGAGGAGACTGAGGCAACATCATCCTCCCAAGCCGGTGCCTGGGAATCCATGCTTGCCTGGGGGCAAATACGAAACCTGCGAGCTCCCTCCACATCTAGGATGCCGTGGCTCTGACCACACTGCCTGATCACGATCCCTGCACCTGGCAAGCTGCGGTGACCCCCGACTCCTTACCTGACATCCGAGCCCCGAGTGAACTGGGCCAGATGCCCTCCCCAGGGTGTTCCCCTCCCTCCTCCCTAGTGTTTTCCCCTCCCAGGCAGCCCACCATCCCTGCCCCTCGAGCCCCCTGCTACCACCGTCCCGCTCCATGGCTCCCATCCAGAACACCCTCATCTCTAAGGCTGGCTTCAGAGATCACCTCCTCGGGGTCCTGAGAAAGCTTGAGGTGGGCAGAGAGAATGGGGGCAAGGCCTTGAAGAGGGTGGTTCCTGGCCCAGACTTTGTGTTTGGGGGTAAACGCCATGCAGACGGGCCTTTGCTGGGCCCGAGGAGGGGACAGGTATGGGGACCCCAGCCGCAGGCACTGCTGTCCCGGTGATGCCACCTCAGGGCGCCCGAGTCCACCTGCCCCTTGGGGAGCACTTGCGACCCTCCGCTCTGCCTGAGGGCTGTGTCCTGCCCCAGAGGCACCTCCTCTCCTGCCAGCCAGGGCCACGTGCCCCAGGGAGCGCGGGTACCCCGACGGCGCTGGGGACAGAGCCAGTCTGCTTAGGACACCGTCTCCCAGAAGCCCTGAGCTCCAGGCCGCCACGGTGCTCCCCCTCCTCCTCCGGGCTGCGTGGGCCCAAGTCCTCCTCTGCTCAGGGACCACCCTCTGTCCAGGCTCCACACGCTGGCACTTGGGGCAGGTCGTCTGGACCTTCTGGACTCGTGTTTCCTTGCCGGGAACATGTGCAGAGGCCTCCCTCCCAGACTCGCCAGACGGAACACGGCCAGGAACATGCAGACCGTGCCAAGGTAGATGCCACGTGGGGGACCCCGTTGGGTCGTGCAAACCGATGAGGTCACGGTGGTCGGCACACGGCCGGCACCTGAGATCCCCGGCTGAATTACGGAAGGAGGGAGGGAAGAAGGGAGGGAGTGAAACCACAGAAGCGGGGTCCACACCAGGTCAGGTCAGAGGGCGTCACAGCTCGGGCCCTGGAAGGGGGCACGGGACACGTCCTTCTGTCCCTCCAGCGCTGACCTTCCTCCACGTGGGACCTGTTGACCTCCTGGATCGTCTCCACCTCCTCCGCAAACAACGCTGCGTGTTCCCAGAAGGGGGACAGCGGGCAGGGGCCAAGGAGGGGCTTCCGGAATCCTGTGCCCTGGGGGACTCTGGGACAGCCTTCCAGGTGGCCCTTTGTGTCCCCCAGGCACCAGGCCACGATTCCACCTCATGTCTCAGAGAATGCGCCAACCCATCTGAAGGCCCGTTACGTCCCCATGTCACAGATGGGGACACCTGGGCTAATAGCACAGCTGGGTCACTAGTAAGACGAGCTGGGTCAGGAAGCCCATCTCCTTGACTTTGGATTGTCCTACCCGCAGGCGTGCATCTTGGCGTCCTGGGGCTCGGGGTCCCTCCTCCTGGGGGACCCCACCACCCACCGAGGGCCCCTACCCACTGAATCAGGGGAGCAGAGCTGACCAACCTGCCTGGGGCCCCACATGGGGCTGGGGAAGGGCCGACTCCGGGCTCTGGGGGCTCTCCCAGTACTGGGCCAGCCGGTCCCCTGCAGGACAAGGACTTCTCGCTGGGGATCGGCTGGGGCCTCTGCTTCCTCACGTTGTCACCTGGGCTGGCGGTCCCAAGACCAGAAACCTGCCCGTCTGAAGTAGACCACCGCTGCCTCCCTCGGGTTTCACTTGCCCGAGTCCCTCCCCGGGACGACCCACATCTCTGACGCCTGCTCCCGTGGGGGTCGCCTCCCCTTGGACTGGGACAGGTCTGGCCTCCATCCCGGGGAACGCACTGGCTTTGGCGCATTATTTGGCCCAGAGGCCTGTGAACCTTTCTGGCCCTGGGTCGTGAGGGATGCCCTCTCCTCTGTGGTGTGACCGTCCGGCCTTCTGCATCTCCCGGTTTCTGTTTGGGCCACGGGAGGACTAGCCGTGTCCTGTCTGGCTTCAGGCTGTGGTGTCACAGCACGCACAGGGGTCTCCACCCCGAGACCGTGCCCACTGTCACCGAAGGGGCCTCCATATTCCCACCTAATCCTTAATCCATTGTGATTGCAATATCAAACGAGAAAGTCTATATCAAACGGCCACAAAGTACAAAAATGAATCTGTCCCGTCTGAAAAGTCAGTGCGGACCCAAAGGTATCTCTTACAAGATTCCACTTGAAGGAAACCTCCAGACTAGGTAACGGAACACGGAGAGAAAGTAGACTGGGGGTTCCCAGGGGCTGGAGGGGGCACAAATGGGGAGTGAGGGCTCCGGGTACACGGTGACCCTTGGGGATCGAGATATTCTGCAACAAAATTCTGTGGCGAGGTTCACAGCGTTGTGAGCGTACCCCGTGCTCAGGAATTGCACAACGTAAAATAAATAAAACATTTTATTGAAGATGAATATAGATTATAACTAATGAACAAATACCATAACAGCTAAAAAATCGAAGAGAAAAAGGATAAGGGAGAAGAGGAAGAGACATTTTGGTGGGGGGTCGCAGTCAGGGATTGGAGAATGAATTTGAAATAAAATATAATAAACAAAAAATAAAATAAGATAAAAAAAGCACCCTGTATAGGTCTTCAACCCCTTGATTTTTGGCCGACATCCATGTGGGATCAAGGGCAGTGGCAGGGGCGGGGAGAAGGGCGATGGCAGGAGCAGTGTTGGGAGCAAAAGCGGGAACAGTGGAACCGGCAGAAGCAGGAGCCAGCTGACTCTGCTCAGGTGCCCGCTGTCCCCGCACAGGTCCCAGGTCACCTGTTGGCTCCCGGGCCCCTGCAGGAGTCGCTCCAGATACCTCGCCTGCCTGCAGAGACGCCGAGGCCCCTGATGCCTTTGGGCCGGGCTCTGGAGCCGACCCGGCTTTTGCTCCTGCACCGGACTCTTGAGAAGAAAACAGAGTGATGGTTGCAGCGGCTCCAAGGCCTCAGGGTGAGAGGAGGGAAGGTCCCTCGCCCCACCCAGGGCCGGCCTCTCCAGGGGCCTTTACAGAGACACAACTCACCCCGGAGCCTCCCCGAGAAGCCGCGGCCAGGAACCCACACGAGGACCTCTGCACCCTGCAGTCCGCAGCCCGGGGCTCTCAGTCTGCTCCTGGCCCCACACCAACCCCGGGGGCTCCTCCCAGGGTGGCCCGGCACCACCCGGGCCCCGTGCACCCCCATCGCCCACCCCCAGCCTTCTCACCCTCGGGCTCTGATTCCGAGGACTCCAAGTACTGGTCCCAGGATCGGTGAACGAAGACCTTACGGCGGGGCCGGGGCGCTGGAGGAGGCCTTCCCAGGCCAACCCCAGGCCCTGCTTCCGGTGACCTGCGTGCGGCCACTCTCTCCACGGGTCCAGGGTGGCCCTCCTGGGCGACGGGGCACACGCACAACTCTGTAGGGCGGGTGAATCCAGATTCCGCCAATCGTTTCCCGATTTCATCGGTTGATTTCTGTAAAGACAGTGGCCCGCGGACGGCCCGGAGACATCACAGCCCCGCCCGGGCACCTCAGTGTCCTTCCGTCCTCTCCCCCTGCAGCTCTCAGATCGGACACAGACCTGAGTGTGCACAGACCTGCACCCGGAGCACAGTGACATCCACCTACAGGGCTCGGGATGAACGTTGGGGACAAGAGGGCGACCCGAGCACACCCTGTCCCTCCTAGCCAGCCTTGACCTGGGGTGTGAGCATGACCCACCCACCAGGCATCTGACCCCTTCATCAGCCTGCTTCTGCTCAGGTGGGCCCTCCACACACGACCCCTCCTTCCACACACACACACACACACACACACACACACACACACGGGAGGGGACGTGGGGCCGCACAGGTCAGATCAGAGCGGTGTCGGGCTGGACTGGATGTCTCTGGGTCTCCTGTGTTACCTTTGGGTCCCTGCGAGCTAGAGACCTGAGGCGTCCTGTGCACGACCTGACCCACTGTCTCCCAGGTCGGGAAGGGTCGCGGCCACGGGCTCCCCCGAGCCGGCAGCCGCGGGACACGGGCACACAACAGGAGAACATGTTCGTCAGGCAAAGGTGTCCCAACGAATGAGCCCAGTCGGGCGCTGTCTCCAGAACGTGGGTGCCTGGTGACCCGGGTTCCGAGTTCTGTTGGGGTCTGTTACCAGGGAGGTGAGCTCACTTCCTGGGGTCCCCTTACCCGGCTTCCTGCTCCTACAAGAGCCCCTCCCACGCTGCAAAGGGCTCCCCTCCACCCCATGCCCTGCCCCTACAGTGACACCAACACAGCCCAGACACGTCCCCGAGAAGCCTGGTGCAGCCGGGGCCGTGGCTTTGGGGCCACAGAGCTGGGTTCAGACCTGGGTTTTCCCCCTGACCATTGCTGGGACCCTGCACTGTGCCTCCCGGGGCCCCCGGTCACCCGTCTGCACAGTGGGGTCCTTGTGGCATCTACTTGTAGGGGCGCCATCAGGGAGACACCTGTAGACACGTCCCGTGCCCGCTATCCCGTGAGGCTCGTGGGCACACGTGAGTGTGGAAGGATGAGGAAGGGGTGGGCCTGGCACGGAACACACTCACGCGGGCCTGGGTCTGCTCCGGGTCCAGGTACAGCCACCCCTCCTGCCTGGGTCCCAGGCCCGGGGTGAGGTGGAGGTGAAGTCGTTCACAGCCTGTGCCCTCCGGACATGCACTCCAGGGGCCCCATTACATTTGGGCTCAGGTCCCAGAGCCTGGTCTGGGCCTACGTGATGGGTGGTCCCCACTGTGGCTCCCCGCCCTCCCGAATCCTGGTCCCACGTGCTTCTGTCACCCCCTCCCCTCCCGGGTGGACGGCCCGTGTGACCGGGTTCTAAGGGCTAGAATATGATGACCGGGTGTCATTTCTGGGCCGATTCAGGGAATTTCTGGTTTCCTCTCGTGGGTCCATTCTCTGTCTCTGCCTCGGACTCTGTCTCTGTGTGTCTCACGGGAGCAGGGCCTGTGGGCTCCAGGGTCTAGGTGACAACCCTCAGAAGCCTCCCTTGTGGCCCGTGTCCCTCCCCAGGCCCGGTGCTCAGCTCCCTCAGGAGGCCTCCTCGGCCCAGCCAGGGCACTGCCTGGGGAACTACTTCCTAATGAGGGCCCGAGGCTCCATCAAGGAGGGTCTTGACCTCGGTCCCCACACCAGGGGCTGCTGCTCGGCCACGTGCTGCAAACCCAGGTCCTCGGTCCTCCAAGCCCCCAGGCTGCCCTCTGCTCAGAAGGACCTTGAGGGAGTAGGAAGCATTTTCCCAGGAGGGGAGAACAGAGGGCCAGGGATGAAGATCCCAGGACACAGACTCATCTATGAGCCTGTGGGACCCTTGGGACACTGTCGACGCAGCCCAGTTTAGGAGGAGGAAGCTGAGTCCTTCTGTGCTGTAGCCCCGTCCACACTTCCTAGCTCCAGGGGCCCAGCGTGGTGGACACAGGACCCCAGACCCCGTCCTCCCCTACTTCCTGGCAATCCCCCCGGACACCTTGGGGACCCCCTGACCCTCAACCGGCACATCTGCCCTCCCTATGCTGTGGGTCCCGGGCTATTGCCAGGAATCCTGACGTCCCTGCCCCATGGTCCCACTGCCTCCAGCCTTTCTCTTCTTTCCCCCGTATTACCCACCCCCTCCCAGTGTGGACTCCCCTCTGATCTCCAGTGGGACAGTCAGAATATGTGTGTGTGTGTGTGTGTGTGTGTGTGTGTGTGTGTGCACGCCTTTCTGGAGATGCCCAGAGGTCACAGCCTCACAGGGACAGGGTGGATAGGACCCCCGAGCATCTCAGGGTCTCTCATTCCCAGGGGGAACCCCATGGGGGGTAGAGGCTGGCCTAGGACTGGAGACCAGCCCTGCTCCTTGGACCCTGCACACGTCACTTGTCCTGGGCCAGTCCTTGCCATTCCTCAAGGTCCCTGTGTCCCTGGGGGTCAGACGGGGAAGTGCATCAGTGTGGCCACGGCCCAGGCTCGCCCCCAGGGGTAGGTGGAGGGGAGGTGCCCCAGGTACACAGGCCTCCCTCCACAGGGCCGGATGGGTCGTGCGGAGGCCAGGTTTGGCCAGGGACCCGCACTCAGCACCTGTAGATGATCCAGACGGACCGGTGATGTGCATGAATCCAACCGCTCCCCATCTGGCTGGTCACCCATGTTCCCACCTCTGCCAACTGCTCTGGGAACCAAACCTCTCCTGAGCCTCAGAACCACGCCCACCCCTGCCAGGCAGGCCTCAGGGTGCGAGGCAAGGTGGGTTGGACATCTGGGGACAAGATGGCCAGTGACTATACCCACCCCACCCAGCTGGCCTGACCGCAGACTCCACCCCGGGGTCCAGGTGCATGGACCCTGGGGCATGCATGGGCCAGGGCTCCTGGAGGCAGCAGTGGAGGCTGACTCAGGGCAGGGAGAAGTCGGTCCGCCCCTTGCCCTTCTCCTTTCCTCCTTCTGCCTTGTCTTCCTTGCAGGACGTTGGACACGGTTCCAGCCTGTGCCTGGCTGCAGCCCTGGGCGGAGTCAGAGGGTGGCAAGCTGCCCGGGGAGGCCGGGGGCCACCTCCAGGATGACCAAGTGTCAGGGAGCTACTGTAACTGGGCATCCCCCAGGCACTCAGTGATTTCAGCCCTTTGTCTACATGAGGCGTGACCCCGGCACCGGGTATCAGCCCATTCCTCACCCCAAGAGGCACGTATCCTCCCCAGCCGAGGCCCCGTCGGTGGCCGGCCCTCCCTCCAGCCCCAAGAGGTCCAGCTGCTCCACAGGCTCTACATCTTTCGCGGCTGGAGCCCGAGCAGCCATCAGGGGCCTGGATCCGGGCCCTGGAGCCCCTCAGGGAGGACAGGTGAGACCGGGCAGGAGCCAGGAGAGGGCAGAGTGGAGTCTCCTTGAGGTCATGGCCTCCTGCTCAGCCCAGACCCTGGTGTGTGCTGACCCCTAGGGCAACTGGGCCCCAGCTGCCGGGCAGGTTCGGGGACAGAGACCACAATGTGGCTCCTGGTAGCTCACAGGTGTCCCTGTGCCCTGTAGCTACAGCTGTCCTACCAGCTGGACTCCCTCCTGGTCGGCCAGCAATATCTGTGGCCAAAAGGAACAGGCCACCGTCAAGGTCTGGGAAGAATGAGTGGCCAGGCAGAAGGGGAATGCTCGTCCTCGGCTTGGGGGTCCCTGCCGGGCTGGCGGGGGCTCCAGAGGTGGTATTCCAGCTCTCTGCTGACCAGCCCTGTGCCCAGAAACACCTGCCTCCCTTCTCTGGGCCTCACTCTCCTGCTCTGTGAAATGGGTGATGCAGAGCGATCATTCCCATGGCAGGAACAAGGCGGGTACCGGTGACGGATGGAGCACCCGTACAGGACCCGGATCGCAGACCGCAGTGGGGAAGCGGGGAGGGGATGCCAGTGAGGCCCTGCCCCCAAAGCCATCCAGCCTTTCCATGCAGCCACCAGGGCCTGGCATGGCCCCGGGAGCAGTGGCCGACCAGACTCCTGACACAGGTCCCTGTGGCCTCTTTCTCAGCAGTGGGGACCCAGGGGCGGGGACACCCAGGGTGCAGGGGTGCTCGGGGCAGCTCCTCCCTTGGAGGGAAAGAGAACAATGGAGACAGAGAACAATGGAGACGTTCTCTGGGGTCCCCCCAGGCCAGGAGAAATGGGAGGAGCGCTCCCCCAGCCCAGAGAGCTCTTCCCCGTGACTATTTCCCTGGTGGGGGTAGGGGGTCAGCGGGTTATACTGGCTGGAGACAGTGACTCTGCACTTGAATATGTGAGCCTCCAAATTCACCATATAAACCGAAAGGCGGTTTTATTGAAAACTCGGCATGAATTTGCTTCGGCAACTTGTGAGTCTCAATTTGGAGCCCAGTCCCTGCCAGAGTCCCCAGGGCCCGTGCTGTCCTCCCAGTCCTTCCCAGAGACCCCAGGGCCCGCGCTGTCCTCCCATTCACCCCCAGAGACCCCAGGGCCCAGGCTGTCCTCCCCATCCCTCCCGGAGACCCCAGGGCCCTGACTGTCCTCCCCATCCCTCCCGGAGACCCCAGGGCCCGGGCTCTCCTCCTGGTCCTTCCCAGGGACATCAGGCGTCAGCTTAGCCTCAGCCTCCACACGCCCCGGGGCAGCATTGGGCGCTCACGAGCTCTGTCTCTCAGGGTCCGCAAGCACAGCTCCTCACTGCCCCTGTCCCCCCAGCCGGCGGACGACACCGCATCACCGGTGCCGGCCTGGACGTGAGGATCACCAGCTTGGACGAGAGCATCCGCCGAGCTGGCAGGGGGAACGTCCCTTGGTCCCCTCTCCGAGACCTCTCTGGGTACAGACCTCACTTGAACAACTCCTCTGACAGGAGACCATCTCTGGACCTGCCGGGAATCCAGCCCCGGGAGGAGGCGATGGCTTGCTCTGCTCTGCTCTACAGAGGAGGAGACTGAGGCAACATCATCCTCCCAAGCCGGTGCCTGGGAATCCATGCTTGCCTGGGGGCAAATACGAAACCTGCGAGCTCCCTCCACATCTAGGATGCCGTGGCTCTGACCACACTGCCTGATCACGATCCCTGCACCTGGCAAGCTGCGGTGACCCCCGACTCCTTACCTGACATCCGAGCCCCGAGTGAACTGGGCCAGATGCCCTCCCCAGGGTGTTCCCCTCCCTCCTCCCTAGTGTTTTCCCCTCCCAGGCAGCCCACCATCCCTGCCCCTCGAGCCCCCTGCTACCACCGTCCCGCTCCATGGCTCCCATCCAGAACACCCTCATCTCTAAGGCTGGCTTCAGAGATCACCTCCTCGGGGTCCTGAGAAAGCTTGAGGTGGGCAGAGAGAATGGGGGCAAGGCCTTGAAGAGGGTGGTTCCTGGCCCAGACTTTGTGTTTGGGGGTAAACGCCATGCAGACGGGCCTTTGCTGGGCCCGAGGAGGGGACAGGTATGGGGACCCCAGCCGCAGGCACTGCTGTCCCGGTGATGCCACCTCAGGGCGCCCGAGTCCACCTGCCCCTTGGGGAGCACTTGCGACCCTCCGCTCTGCCTGAGGGCTGTGTCCTGCCCCAGAGGCACCTCCTCTCCTGCCAGCCAGGGCCACGTGCCCCAGGGAGCGCGGGTACCCCGACGGCGCTGGGGACAGAGCCAGTCTGCTTAGGACACCGTCTCCCAGAAGCCCTGAGCTCCAGGCCGCCACGGTGCTCCCCCTCCTCCTCCGGGCTGCGTGGGCCCAAGTCCTCCTCTGCTCAGGGACCACCCTCTGTCCAGGCTCCACACGCTGGCACTTGGGGCAGGTCGTCTGGACCTTCTGGACTCGTGTTTCCTTGCCGGGAACATGTGCAGAGGCCTCCCTCCCAGACTCGCCAGACGGAACACGGCCAGGAACATGCAGACCGTGCCAAGGTAGATGCCACGTGGGGGACCCCGTTGGGTCGTGCAAACCGATGAGGTCACGGTGGTCGGCACACGGCCGGCACCTGAGATCCCCGGCTGAATTACGGAAGGAGGGAGGGAAGAAGGGAGGGAGTGAAACCACAGAAGCGGGGTCCACACCAGGTCAGGTCAGAGGGCGTCACAGCTCGGGCCCTGGAAGGGGGCACGGGACACGTCCTTCTGTCCCTCCAGCGCTGACCTTCCTCCACGTGGGACCTGTTGACCTCCTGGATCGTCTCCACCTCCTCCGCAAACAACGCTGCGTGTTCCCAGAAGGGGGACAGCGGGCAGGGGCCAAGGAGGGGCTTCCGGAATCCTGTGCCCTGGGGGACTCTGGGACAGCCTTCCAGGTGGCCCTTTGTGTCCCCCAGGCACCAGGCCACGATTCCACCTCATGTCTCAGAGAATGCGCCAACCCATCTGAAGGCCCGTTACGTCCCCATGTCACAGATGGGGACACCTGGGCTAATAGCACAGCTGGGTCACTAGTAAGACGAGCTGGGTCAGGAAGCCCATCTCCTTGACTTTGGATTGTCCTACCCGCAGGCGTGCATCTTGGCGTCCTGGGGCTCGGGGTCCCTCCTCCTGGGGGACCCCACCACCCGCCGAGGGCCCCTACCCACTGAATCAGGGGAGCAGAACTGACCATCCTGCCTGGGGCCCCACATGGGGCTGGGGAAGGGCCGACTCCGGGCTCTGGGGGCTCTCCCAGTACTGGGCCAGCCGGTCCCCTGCAGGACAAGGACTTCTCGCTGGGGATCGGCTGGGGCCTCTGCTTCCTCACGTTGTCACCTGGGCTGGCGGTCCCAAGACCAGAAACCTGCCCCTCTGAAGTAGACCACCGCTGCCTCCCTCGGGTTTCACTTGCCCGAGTCCCTCCCCGGGACGACCCACATCTCTGACGCCTGCTCCCGTGGGGGTCACCTCCCCTTGGACTGGGACAGGTCTGGCCTCCATCCCGGGGAACGCACTGGCTTTGGCGCATTATTTGGTCCAGAGGCCTGTGAACCTTTCTGGCCCTGGGTCGTGAGGGATGCCCTCTCCTCTGTGGTGTGACCGTCCGGCCTTCTGCATCTCCCGGTTTCTGTTTGGGCCACGGGAGGACTAGCCGTGTCCTGTCTGGCTTCAGGCTGTGGTGTCACAGCACGCACAGGGGTCTCCACCCCGAGACCGTGCCCATTGTCACCGAAGGGGCCTCCATATTCCCACCTAATCCTTAATCCATTGTGATTTCAATATCAAACGAGAAAAAGTCTATTTCAAACGGCCACAAAGTACAAAAATGAATCTGTCCCGTCTGAAAAGTCAGTGCGGACCCAAAGGTATCTCTTACAAGATTCCACTTGAAGGAAACCTCCAGACTAGGTAACGGAACACGGAGAGAAAGTAGACTGGGGGTTCCCAGGGGCTGGAGGGGGCACAAATGGGGAGTGAGGGCTCCGGGTACACGGTGACCTTTGGGGATCGAGATATTCTGCAACAAAATTCTGTGGCGAGGTTCACAGCGTTGTGAGCGTACCCCGTGCTCAGGAATTGCACAACGTAAAATAAATAAAACATTTTATTGAAGATGAATATAGATTATAACTAATGAACAAATACCATAACAGCTAAAAAATCGAAGAGAAAAAGGATAAGGGAGAAGAGGAAGAGACATTTTGGTGGGGGGTCGCAGTCAGGGATTGGAGAATGAATTTGAAATAAAATATAATAAACAAAAAATAAAATAAGATAAAAAAAAGCACCCTGTATAGGTCTTCAAGCCCTTGTTTTTTGGCCGACATCCATGTGGGATCAAGGGCAGTGGCAGGGGCGGGGAGAAGGGCGATGGCAGGAGCAGTGTTGGGATCAAAAGCAGGAACAGTGGAACCAGGAGAAGCGGGAGCAGAAGCAGGACCCAGCTGACTCTGCTCAGTTGCCTGCTGTCCCTGCACAGGTCCCAGGTCACTTCCTGGCTCCCAGGCCCCTGCAGGAGTCGCCCCAGTCTCCACCCCTGACTGCAGAGACTCCGAGGACCCCGATGCCCTTGGGTCGGGCTCTGGAGCCGCACCGGCTTCCGCTCCTGCCCCGGACTCTTGAGAAGGAAACAGAGTGATGGTTGCAGTGGCTCCAAGGCGTCAGGGTGAGAAGAGGGATGGTCCCACCTCACACCAGCGCCAGCCTCTCCAGGGGCCTTTGCAGACACACAACTCACCCCAGAGCCTCCCCGAGAAGCCATGGCCAGGAACCCACATCAGGACCTCTGCCTCCCTGCAGGCCGCAGCCCAGGGCTCTCAATCTCTGCTCCTGGCCCCACACCAGCCCCGGGGGATCCTCCCTGGGTGGCCCAGCACCGCCCTGGTCCCATGAACACACAAGTCCCACCCCCAGCCTTCTCACCCTCGGGCTCTGGCTCCGGGGGCTCCGGGTCCTGATCCCAGGACCCGTGAACCAGGACCCAGTGGGGGACTGGGCGGTGAAGGAGGCCTTCCCAGAACATCTCCAGGCTTATCTTCCCAAGACCTCCCTGCAGCCACTCTCTTCCTCGGTCCAGGGTGGCCCTCCTGGGCGACGGGGCACACGCACAACTCTGTAGGGCAGGTGTATCGGGATTCGGCCAGACATTTCCCGATTTCATCAGTTGATTTCTGTAAAGACAGTGACCCGCGGCCATCCCGGAGACATCACAGCCGTGCCCGGCCATCCTCAGTGTCCTTCCACCCTCTCCACCTGTGGCTCCCAGATCGGAAACAGACCTGAGTGTGCACAGCCCTAGGCCTGTGACACAGTGACAACCACCTACAGGGCTTGGGATGAACATTGGAGTCAAGAGGGCCACCCCAGCACACCCTGTCCCTCCCAACCAGCCTTGACCGTGTGTGAGCCTGACCCGCCCACCAAGCATCTGACCCCTTCATCAGCCTGCACCTACTCGGGTGGACCCTCCACACACGACCCCTCCATCCACACAGACACAGACACACACACACACGCACACACACACGGGGGGACATGGGGCCGCACAGGTCAGATCAGAGTGGTGTCGGGCTGGACTGGATGTCTCTGGGTCTCCCTGTGTTACCTTTGGGCCCCTACGAGCTAGAGACCTGAGGTGTCCTGTGCACGACCTGACCCACTGTCTCCAGGGTCGGGAAGCGTCGCGGCCACGGGCTCCCCTGAGCCGGCAGCCGTGGGACACGGGCACACAACAGGAGAACATGTTCATTAGGCGAAGGTGTCCCAACGAATGAGCCCAATCGGGCGCTGTCTCCAGAACGTGGGTGCCTGGTGACCCGGGTTCTCAGTTCAATTGGGCTCTGTGACCAGGGAGGTGAGGTCACTTCCTGGGGTCCCCTTACCAGGCTTCCTAATCCTACAAGAGCCACTCCCAGGCTGCAAAGGGTTCCCCTCCACGCCATGCCCTGTCCCTACAGTGACACCAACACAGCCCAGACACGTCCCCGCGAGGCCTGGGGCGGCCGGTGCCACAGCTTTGGGGCCACAGAGCGGGGTTCAGACCTGGGTTTTCCTCCTGACCAGTGCTGGGACCCTTCACAGACCCCGTGCCTCCTGGGGCCCCCCGGTCTCCCCATCTGCACAGTGGGGTCCTTGTGGCATCTACTTGTAGGTGCGCCATCAGGGAGACACGTGTAGACACGTCCCATGCCTGCTATCCCATGAGGCTCGTGGGCACACGTGGCCGTGGAGGATGAGGAAGGAGTGCGCCTGGCACAGAACACAGGAGAGGGCAGAGTGGAGTCTCCTTGAGGTCATGGCCTCCTGCTCAGCCCAGACCCTGGTGTGTGCCGACCACTAGGGCACCTGGACCCCAGCTGCCGGCCGGGCTCGGGGACGGGCACCAGAATGTGTCCCTGTGTCCTGTAGCCCTACATAACTGACCCTGTTCCTCCCAGTCACCCTTGACCTGGGGTGTGGACATGACCCTCCCATCAGCCTGCTCCTGCTCTGGGTGGCTTCCCCCCACGTCCATCCTTACAAACACACACAGCCTCACACACATTCACAGACACAGGGAGGCTCGTGCAACTCACCAGTCGGATCAGGGCCGTGTCAGGCTAGACCGGCCAAGCCAGGGCCTCCCGCTGTCACCTTTGAGTCCCTCCGGGCACGTGACCAGAGGCTTCGGGGGTGAGACCGGACCCACCATCTGCAAGTGGGAAAAGGCTCTCCCTGTGGGCTCTCGTGAGACCACAGCCTCGAGATATCATGACACAGCATGAGAACACGTTGCGCACTCGAAGGTCTCCAACCACGGGAGCTGAGTGGCGTGCTTCTCTAGAATGGGGGTGCCTGTGATACACACGGGGGCATCTTGGGGATCCCCTGGCCATCGGCCTGGCATGGCTCCACTCATGGGCATGTTCCCTGGAGACAATGTCCCCGCCCCACACCACTTTTCTCCCCCACCGCCTGTCACCTCCAGAGTCCACTCATCCTTTGATACCCACGTGGGTGATTAGTTACTGGGGGCGGGGGACTGTGTTTCCATGCAATTGCGTGGACCTGTGCCCACTCAAGGATGACCAGAGGAAAGGACCCCACATGGGATGGGTTCAGCGGTCCTCCAGGATCTTAGAGGCTCTCATTCCCTCAAAAACCCCATGGGAAAGTGAAGCCCTGGCCTAGGAGCCCGAAACCTCCCCCAGCCCCTCTAGGCTCTGCTCACCTGGTGGGTTCCCGGCCAGTCCCTGCCTCTCCTAGCCTCAGTTTCCCGACTGTTCCATGAGCGCTTGGAGGAGGAGCTTCACCAGTCCGGCTAGAGTGGCCCCTGGCTCCCACCTTCGGGCAGGATGTGGCGCGGGAGCCTTGTGGGCGGGGAGGTGCTCCCACCAAAGGTCGAGGTAGGTGGATCCCTCGCAGGTGCACCAGGACCATGGGACTGCGCGCACGGGACCACCTCGCGCCAGGAGCCCACGACCCCTGGGGTCGCACGTATCCGATCTCCACTGCCCGTTCAGTGACCCTCATATCCTCTGAGGTCTGGGGCCACGGCCACTCTACCCAGGCAGGGCGGCTGGACGCAGTGGGTATGGAGACACGGGGGCAAGAGGGAAACGAGACAGACCCCCAACCTGCTGACCTGGCCCCCACACTCCACTCCACTATTCATTCGGGCGTCTGGCTGAGCAGGGGGAGGGGGAGGTGGACACCAGTGTGGGCAGGGAGAGGTCAGGCCGCCTTTCCCTCCTCCCCATCCCCTCCCCGTGCCTTCCCGAGACCCCCTCCCCCCACAAGCTCCCCCACTTCAGACACCTTCACCTCCCTGCTTTCATCCCCCACACCCCCACCGGACGTGGGAGCCGCCGACCCCATCTTCAAAAAGAGCACCGAGGGCCCAGAAGCTGGCATAGAGCTTGTGTGTCACAGGACTCTGACGTGGCTCTGCTGTGACTGTGAGCCCGGGTCGCTCTGACCCGAAGCCTGGGCTTTGGCAGGACCCCGAGGAGGTGACCACTGAAGCCAGCCTTAGAGATGAGGGTGTTCTGGATGGGAGCCATGGAGCGGGACGGTGGTAGCAGGGGGCTCGAGGGGCAGGGATGGTGGGCTGCCTGGGAGGGGAAAACACTAGGGAGGAGGGAGGGGAACACCCTGGGGAGGGCATCTGGCCCAGTTCACTCGGGGCTCGGATGTCAGGTAAGGAGTCGGGGGTCACTGCAGCTTGCCAGGTGCAGGGATCGTGATCAGGCAGTGTGGTCAGAGCCACGGCATCCTAGATGTGGAGGGAGCTCGCAGGTTTCGTATTTGCCCCCAGGCAAGCATGGATTCCCAGGCACCGGCTTGGGAGGATGATGTTGCCTCAGTCTCCTCCTCTGTAGAGCAGAGCAGAGCAGGCCATCGCCTCCTCCCGGGGCTGGATTCCCCGGCAGGTCCAGAGATGGTCTCCTGTCAGAGGAGTTGTTCAAGTGAGGTCTGTACCCGGAGAGGTCTCGGAGAGGGGACCAAGGGACGTTCCCCCTGCCAGCTCGGCGGATGCTCTCGTCCAAGCTGGTGATCCTCACGTCCAGGCCGGCACCAGTGATGCGGTGTCGTCCGCCGGCTGGGGGGAAAGGGGCAGTGAGGAGCTGTGCTTGCGGACCCTGAGAGACAGAGCTCGTGAGCGCCCAATGCTGCTCCGGGGCGTGTGGAGGCTGAGGCTAAGCTGACGCCTGATGTCCCTGGGAAGGACCAGGAGGAGAGCCCGGGCCCTGGGGTCTCCGGGAGGGACCGGGAGGACAGCCTGGGCCCTGGGGTCTCTGGGGGTGAATGGGAGGACAGCGCGGGCCCTGGGGTCTCTGGGAAGGACTGGGAGGACAGCACGGGCCCTGGGGACTCTGGCAGGGACTGGGCTCCAAATTGAGACTCACAAGTTGCCGAAGCAAATTCATGCTGAGTTTTCAATAAAACCGCCTTTCGGTGTATATGGTGAATTTGGAGGCTCACATATTCAAGGGCAGAGTCACTGTCTCCAGCCAGTATAACCCGCTGACCCCCTACCCCCACCAGGGAAATAGTCACGGGGAAGAGCTCTCTGGGCTGGGGGAGCGCTCCTCCCATTTCTCCTGGCCTGGGGGGACCCCAGAGAACGTCTCCATTGTTCTCTGTCTCCATTGTTCTCTTTCCCTCCAAGGGAGGAGCTGCCCCGAGCACCCCTGCACCCTGGGTGTCCCCGCCCCTGGGTCCCCACTGCTGAGAAAGAGGCCACAGGGACCTGTGTCAGGAGTCTGGTCGGCCACTGCTCCCGGGGCCATGCCAGGCCCTGGTGGCTGCATGGAAAGGCTGGATGGCTTTGGGGGCAGGGCCTCACTGGCATCCCCTCCCCGCTTCCCCACTGCGGTCTGCGATCCGGGTCCTGTACGGGTGCTCCATCCGTCACCGGTACCCGCCTTGTTCCTGCCATGGGAATGATCGCTCTGCATCACCCATTTCACAGAGCAGGAGAGTGAGGCCCAGAGAAGGGAGGCAGGTGTTTCTGGGCACAGGGCTGGTCAGCAGAGAGCTGGAATACCACCTCCGGAGCCCCCGCCAGCCCGGCAGGGACCCCCAAGCCGAGGACGAGCATTCCCCTTCTGCCTGGCCACTCATTCTTCCCAGACCTTGACAGTGGCCTGTTCCTTTTGGCATGGGTATTGCCTGCCGACCAGGATGGAGTCCAGCTGGTAGGACAGGTGTAGCTACAGGGCACAGGGACACCTGTGAGCTACCAGGAGCCACACTGTGGTCTCTGTCCCCGAACCTGCCCGGCAGCTGGGGCCCAGATGCCCTAGGTGTTGGCACACTCCTGTGTCTGGGCTGAGCAGGAGGCCATGACCTTAAGGAGACTCCACTCTGCCCTCTCCTGGCTCCTGCCCGGTCTCACCTGTCCTCCCTGAGGGGCTCCAGGGCCCGGATCCACGCCCCTGATGGCTGCTCGGGCTCCAGCCGCGAAAGATATAGAGCCTGTGGAGCAGCTGGACCTCTTGCGGCTGGAGGGAGGACCGGCCACCGATGGGGCCTCGGCTGGGGAGGATACGTGCCTCTTGGGGTGAGGAATGGGCTGATACCCGGTGCCGGGGACACGGCTCATGTATACAAAGGGCTGAAATCACTGAGTGCCTGGGGGATGCCCAGTTACAGTAGCTCCCTGACACTTGGTCATCCTGGAGTTGGCCCCCGGCCTCCCTGGGCAGCTTGCCACCCTCTGACTCCGCCCAGGGCTGCAGCCAGGCACAGGCTGGAACCGTGTCCAACGTCCTGCCGGGAAGACAAGGCAGAAGGAGGAAAGGAGAAGGGCAGGGGGAGGACCGACTTCTCCCTGCCCTGAGTCGGCCTCCACTGCTGCCTCCAGGAGCCCTGGCCCAGTCATGCCACAGGGTCCAAGCACCTGGACCCTGGGGTGGAGTCTGCGGTCCAGGCCAGCAGGGTGGGATGGGTGGAGTCACTGGCCGTCGTGTCCCCAGATGTCCAACCCACCTTGCCTCGCACCCTGAGGCCTGCCTGGCAGGGGCGGGCGTGGTTCTGAGGCTCAGGAGAGGTTTGGTTCCCAGAGCAGTTGGCAGAGGTGGGAACATGGGTGACCAGCCAGGTGGGGAGCGGTTGGATTCATGCACATCACTGGTCCGCCTGGATCATCTACAGGTGCTGAGTGCGGGTCCCTGGCCACACCTGGCCTCCGCACGACCCATCCGGCCCTGTGGAGGGAGGCCTGTGTACCTGGGGCACCTCCCCTCCACCTACCCCTGGGGGTGAGCCTGGGCCGTGGCCACACTGATGCACTTCCCCGTCTGACACCCAGGGACAGAGGGACCCTGAGGAATGGCAAGGACTGGCCCAGGACAAGTGAGGTGTGCAGGGTCCAAGGAAGAGGGCTGGTCTCCAGTCCTAGGCCAGCCTCTACCCCCCATGGAGTTCCCCCTGGGAATGAGAGCCCCTGAGAAGCTCGAGGGTCCCTATGCACCCCATCCGTGTGAGGCTGTGACCTCTGGGCATCTCCAGAAAGGCGTGCACACACACACACACACACACACACACACACACACACATTCTGACTGTCCCACTGGAGATCAGAGGGGAGTCCACACTGGGAGGGCGTGCGTAATAGGGGGAAAGAAGAGAAAGGCTGGAGGCAGTGGGGCCATGGGGCAGGGACATCAGGATTCCTGGCAATAGTCCGGGACCCACAGCATAGGGAGGGCAGATGTGCCAGTTGAGGGTCAGGGGGTCCCCAAGGTGTCCGGGGGGATTGCCAGGAACTAGGGGAGGATGGGGTCTGGGGTCCTGTGTCCACCACTCTGGGCCCCTGGAGCTAGGAAGTGTGGACGGGGCTACAGCACAGAAGGACTCAGCTTCCTCCTCCTAAACTGGGCTGCGTTGACAATGTCCCAAGGGTCCCACAGGCTCATAGACGTCTCTGTGTCCTGGGATCATCATCCCTGGCCCTCTGTTCTCCCCTCCTGGGAAAATGCTTCCTACTCCCTCAAGGTCCTTCTGAGCAGAGGGCAGCCTGGGGGCTTGGAGGACCGAGTACCTGGGTTTGCAGCACGTGGCCGAGCAGCAGACTCTGGTGTGGGAACCGAGGTCAAGACTCTCCTTGATGGAGCCTCGGGCCCTCATTAGGAAGTCGTTCCCCAGGCAGTGCCCTGGCTGGGCCGAGGAGGCCTCCTGAGGGAGCTGAGCACCGAGCCTGGGGAAGGTCACGGGCCACAAGGGAGGCTTCTGGGGGTTGTCACCTGGACCGTAGAGCCCACAAGCCCTGCTCCCGTGAGACACACAGAGACAGACAGAGTCCGAGGCAGAGACAGAGAATGGACCCACGAGAGAGGAAACCAGAAATTCCATGAATCGGCCCAGAAATGACACCCGGTCATCATATTCTAGCCCTTAGAACCCGGTCACACGGGCCGTCCACCCGGGAGGGGAGGGGGTGACAGAAGCACATGGGACCAGGATTCGGGAGGGCGGGGAGCCACAGTGGGGACCACCCATCACGTAGGCCCAGACCAGGCTCTGGAGCCTGAGCCCAAATGTAATGGGGCCCCTGGAGTGCATGTCCGGAGGGCACAGGCTGTGAACGAGTTCACCTCCAACTTCCCCCGGGCCTGGGACCCAGGCAGGAGGGGTGGCTGTACCGGGACCCGGAGGAGACTCAGGCCCGCGTGAGTGTGTTCCGTGCCAGGCCCACCCCTTCCTCGTCCTTCCACACTCACGTGTGCCCACGAGCCTCACGGGACAGCGGGCACGGGACGTGTCTACAGGTGTCTCCCTGATGGCGCCCCTACAAGTAGATGCCACAAGGACCCCACTGTGCAGACGGGTGACCGGGGGCCCCGGGAGGCACAGTGCAGGGTCCCAGCAATGTTCAGGGGCAAAACCCAGGTCTGAACCCAGCTCTGTGGCCCCAAAGCCACGGCCCCGGCTGCACCAGGCTTCTCGGGGACGTGTCTGGGCTGTGTTGGTGTCACTGTAGGGGCAGGGCATGGGGTGGAGGGGAGCCCCTTTGCAGCCTGGGAGGGGCTCTTGTAGGAGCAGGAAGCCGGGTAAGGGGACCCCAGGAAGTGACCTCACCTCCCTGGTAACAGACCCCAACAGAACTCGGAACCCGGGTCACCAGGCACCCACGTTCTGGAGACAGCGCCCGACTGGGCTCATTCGTTGGGACACCTTTGCCTGACGAACATGTTCTCCTGTTGTGTGCCCGTGTCCCGCGGCTGCCGGCTCGGGGGAGCCCGTGGCCGCGACCCTTCCCGACCTGGGAGACAGTGGGTCAGGTCGTGCACAGGACGCCTCAGGTCTCTAGCTCGCAGGGACCCAAAGGTAACACAGGAGACCCAGAGACATCCAGTCCAGCCCGACACCGCTCTGATCTGACCTGTGCGGCCCCACGTCCCCTCCCGTGTGTGTGTGTGTGTGTGTGTGTGTGTGTGGAAGGAGGGGTCGTGTGTGGAGGGCCCACCTGAGCAGAAGCAGGCTGATGAAGGGGTCAGATGCCTGGTGGGTGGGTCATGCTCACACCCCAGGTCAAGGCTGGCTAGGAGGGACAGGGTGTGCTCGGGTCGCCCTCTTGTCCCCAACGTTCATCCCGAGCCCTGTAGGTGGATGTCACTGTGCTACGGGCGCAGGTCTGTGCACACTCAGGTCTGTGTCCGATCTGAGAGCTGCAGGGGGAGAGGACGGAAGGACACTGAGGTGGCCGGGCGGGGCTGTGATGTCTCCGGGCCCTCCGCGGGTCACTGTCTTTACAGAAATCAAGCGATGAAATCGGGAAGCGATTGGCGGAATCTGGATTCACCCCCCCTACAGAGTTGTGCGTGTGCCCCGTCGCCCAGGAGGGCCACCCTGGACCCGTGGAGAGAGTGGCCGCACGCAGGTCACCGGAAGCAGGGCCTGGGGTTGGCCTGGGAAGGCCTCCTCCAGCGCCCCGGCCCCGCCGTAAGGTCTTCGTTCACCGATCCTGGGACCAGTACTTGGAGTCCTCGGAATCAGAGCCCGAGGGTGAGAAGGCTGGGGGTGGGCGATGGGGGTGCACGGGGCCCGGGTGGTGCCGGGCCACCCTGGGAGGAGCCCCCGGGGTTGGTGTGGGGCCAGGAGCAGACTGAGAGCCCCGGGCTGCGGACTGCAGGGTGCAGAGGTCCTCGTGTGGGTTCCTGGCCGCGGCTTCTCGGGGAGGCTCCGGGGTGAGTTGTGTCTCTGTAAAGGCCCCTGGAGAGGCCGGCCCTGGGTGGGGCGAGGGACCTTCCCTCCTCTTACCCTGAGGCCTTGGAGCCGCTGCAACCATCACTCTGTTTTCTTCTCAAGAGTCCGGTGCAGGAGCAAAAGCCGGGTCGGCTCCAGAGCCCGATTCAAAGGCATCAGGGGCCTCGGCGTCTCTGCAGGCAGGCGAGGTATCTGGAGCGACTCCTGCAGGGGCCCGGGAGCCAGCAGGTGACCTGGGACCTGTGCGGGGACAGCGGGCACCTGGGCAGAGTCAGCTGGGTCCTGCTTCTGCCGGTTCCACTGTTCCCGCTTTTGCTCCCAACAGTGCTCCTGCCATCGCCCTTCTCCCCGCCCCTGCCACTGCCCTTGATCCCACATGGATGTCGGCCAAAAATCAAGGGGTTGAAGACCTATACAGGGTGCTTTTTTTATCTTATTTTATTTTTTGTTTATTATATTTTATTTCAAATGCATTCTCCAATCCCTGACTGCGACCCCCCACCAAAATGTCTCTTCCTCTTCTCCCTTATCCTTTTTCTCTTCGATTTTTTAGCTGTTATGGTATTTGTTCATTAGTTATAATCTATATTCATCTTCAATAAAATGTTTTATTTATTTTACGTTGTGCAATTCCTGAGCACGGGATACGCTCACAACGCTGTGAACCTCGCCACAAAATTTTGTTGCAGAATATCTCGATCCCCAAGGGTCACCGTGTACCCGGAGCCCTCACTCCCCATTTGTGCCCCCTCCAGCCCCTGGGAACCCCCAGTCTGCTTTCTCTCCGTGTTCCGTTACCTAGTCTGGAGGTTTCCTTCAAGTGGAATCTTGTAAGAGATACCTTTGGGTCCGCACCGACTTTTCAGACGGGACAGATTCATTTTTGTACTTTGTGGCCGTTTGAAATAGACTTTTTCTCGTTTGATATTGAAATCACAATGGATTAAGGATTAGGTGGGAATATGGAGGCCCCTTCGGTGACAATGGGCACGGTCTCGGTGTGGAGACCCCTGTGCGTGCTGTGACACCACAGCCTGAAGCCAGACAGGACACGGCTGGTCCTCCCGTGGCCCAAACAGAAACCGGGAGATGCAGAAGGCTGGACGGTCACACCACAGAGGAGAGAGCATCCCTCACGACCCGTGGCCAGAAAGGTTCAAAGGCCTCTGGGCCAAATAATGCGCCAAAGCCAGTGCGTTCCCCGGGATGGAGGCCATACCTGTCCCAGTCCAAGGGGAGGCGACCCCCACGGGAGCAGGCGTCAGAGATGTGGGTCGTCCCGGGGAGGGACTCGGGCAAGTGAAACCCGAGGGAGGCAGCGGTGGTCTACTTCAGAGGGGCAGGTTTCTGGTCTTGGGACCGCCAGCCCGGAGGAGGAGGGGGAGCACCGTGGCGGTCTGGAGCTCAGGGCTCCTGGGAGACGGTGTCCTAACCAGACTGGCTCTGTCCCCAGCGCCGTCGGGGTACCCGCGCTCCCTGGGGCACGTGGCCCTGGCTGGCAGGAGAGGAGGTGCCTCTGGGGCAGGACACAGCCCTCAGGCAGAGCGGAGGGTCGCAAGTGCTCCCCAAGGGGCAGGTGGAATCGGGCGCCCTGAGGTGGCATCACCGGGACAGCAGTGCCTGCGGCTGGGGTCCCCATACCTGTCCCCTCCTCGGGCCCAGCAAAGGCCCGTCTGCATGGCGTTTACCCCCAAACACAAAGTCTGGGCCAGGAACCACCCTCTTCAAGGCCTTGCCCCCATTCTCTCTGCCCACCTCAAGTTACAAAAATGGACAATAGTTCAGGTGGTGGTGGATGCCCAGAGATGTTTGTGTTTCTGACCCACGTTGTGACGTCGCTGTGTCCGGCCAGCCGTGGAGTCGCGGAGAAGCAGGTGGAACATCTGGCAGCCACCAGGACCCGGCCCTGCAGGGGGCGGGGCTTGGCTCCAGTGGAAGGTTGGCGACCCGCCCACCGTTCAGTTCTGCAGCCCCCGCTCCCCGAGCCTTATCATCGCTGCTCCGTGAAGCTGCTACTGTTTGCTTTTCGGGGCTGTGACTTGTCTGAACCGCGTGAGGTCTGTTTCGTTTGTTGTGTGTGGCCCCTGGAGTCTCTGTGCGGCCAACTCAGGGGTCACTCAGCGCCCGGGGAGAGAGGTCGCCCGCGTCTCTAAGTTATAGAGAGGAGGTTCCCACAACCTTGCCCTCGGGTTCGAATAACATTGGAGCGGCTCAGAGAACTCAGACAAGCCTGTCACCTCCTAGATCGCCCGTTTGTCACACAGGACAGCACTCGGGACCAGCCGGGCGGAAGGGATGGGGAGCACAGGGCAAGGTGCAGCGGAGGCTCGGAGCCCCCCTTCTCTCTGCCCGTCATCTGTGCTCCTGACCGATCGGGTCCTTCCTCCCAGCTCATCTCGTAACTTCAGCCAAAGACCCTGAGGGCAGCCAAACTAACCCTCAAGCAACAGGGACGGACGTCCCTGACGTCAGCAAGGCACCGCGGGATTGACCCCAAGACAGCGATCGACCCGAACTTCACTGTCCACCTCAAGTACCCACTGACCGTTGTCCTAGATTGTCCTCATGTAAAATCCTAGGAAACAGATAAAACTTCACAAGGGGGGGTGGGGGGGTTACCTGTCATGATCTCGCAGCTTGTGAGTTCGAGTCCCGCATCAGGCTTTGTACTAACAGCTCCGAGCCTGGATCCTGCTTCCGATTCTGTGTCTCCCTCTCTCTCTGCCCCTCCCCTGCTCATACTCTGTCTCTCCTGTCTCAAAAATAAATAAACGTTAAAAAAATTAAAAAAAGAAAGAAAAAGAGAGAGAGAACCACCACCAGGACTGTCTGCAGCACCTTGAGATGTCAGCCCCCCGTCTTCCCAGCGCCGGCCTCACCGAAATGGATCCTTTCTTGAGTCACCACCCTTTCCTGTGTCTCTCTGCCCTTGGCTTTTGTCAGCGGTGAGTGGTCGAATCTGGTCTGTTGGGACCCTCGAAGCTAGTGCCCGTGCACACTCGGGCCCCGTGACAGTAACCGAGCTTGTCACTCTGTCTGCTATCTCCACGTGTTCACCAGTCGGATGGGCATTCGGGGAGGCTTCATTACACGGGCACGATTGATTGGATCACTGGTCACTGGGGACCGAACGCCATCTCCGGCCCCTCTCCCTCCCCAGAGGTGGGGGGAGGGGATGGAAAGTTCCAGCCATCTAATCGCAGGGTTGGCTCCCCCAGCAGCCAGCCTCCCCCCTCAGGTAGAGTCCAAAAGCCACCCATGAACACAGCAAAAAGCAGTGTCACGGTTTTCATCACTCGGGAAATTGGGGAAATCTGTGCCAGAAACAGGGGCGAAGACCAAATATATATTTACCGTGAAGCACGGTATCACGGTGCGTATTCAGTGGTGCAAAACCGATACCCAGATCTTTTGCATCTTGCAGAACCGGAACTCTATACCCAGTGGACACCAACTCCCGGTCACCCTCTCCTGCCCAGCTCCCCAAAACCACCCTGCTCCTTCTGCTTCTGTGAGGCCGACCACTCTACATGCCTCATCTCATAGAAGTGGAACCATGCAACGTTTGTGTTTTCGTGACTTGCTTAGTTCACTTCGCATCCTGTCCTCAGGGTCACCCACATGGCAGGTGGCAGCAATTCCTCCCGCTGAAAGCTGGGTGATGTACCAATGCACGTTCCTACCACATTTTGTTCATCCATCACTCACTGGTGGAGGTGGACACTGGGGTGCTCCTGCCTCTTGGCTGCTGGGAATTGTGCTGCTGCAAACTTGGGTGTGCAAATAACTCTTCACAATCCTGCTTTCAATTCTTTGCATGTGTATCCAGAAGTGGAATGGCTGCATCATATGCCGGTTCCATTTTTAATGCTGGAGGAAACACCACACTGCTTTCCAGAGCGGTGGCAGATTTTACTTTCCCACCGACAGGGCATGAGGGTTCTGATTTCTCCACATCCTCACCAATACTGGTTATTTTCTGGTTTTCTCTTTGCTGTTTATAATAGTAGCCCCATCCTAGCCTGATCGGGGTTAGGGGGGAAGTAGACTCAAACTGTTAAAATCAGGAATGAACATGGAGACATCACTACCAACCTTACAGAAATAAAGAGGATTATAAGACGATACCACAAAGAGTTTTCCACCAGCACATCAGACAGCCTAGATAACACGGGTAAATTTCTGGGCGCCTGGGTGGCTCATTCATTAAGACTGACTTCGGCTCAGGTCATGATCTCACAATTCGTGTGTTCAAGTCCCACATCAGGTGAGCTCGAGCCCCACTTCAGGTAAAACACAAGTTCCAGTCAGCCCCACTTCTCTCTCTCTCTCTCTCTCGCTCTAAAAAAAAAAAAAAAAAAAAAAAGGATCAATTCCTAGAAATATAAACACTACCAAAAACAACTCAAGAATAAATAATAAATCTGAATAGACCTATAGTAAGAGATTGAATCAGGAATCAAAACCCTCCCAACAAAGAAAATCTCAGTGCCAGGATTCACTGCTGGTTAATTCTACCAACCATCTGACAAAGAATTACCACGACTTGTCCCCAAATTCCTCAAAAAGAGAGGAGGGGACACTTCCTAATGCATTCACCATTGTTATCTTCTCCCTGGGGGATATTGTTCTCATGATTTCCTTTAGGTATTTGTGCATATTTGATATCATTGGTTTTAAGTAAGTCTAGAGAGTCTAATGCATGAGCATCCTCAGGAACGGTTTCCGTCAATTGCTTTGTTTTCAACGGTCTACGGGGTCCATGTTCTTGTTTCTTTGCACGCCTCAAAAGTGTTTTTTAGTTGGGGTGCCTGGGTGGCTCAATTGGTTAAGCATCCGACTTCAGCTCAGGTCACGATCTCATGATTTGTGAGTTTTGGCCCCGCATCAGGCTCTCTGCCGTCAGCACAGAGCCCACGTAGGATCCTCTGTCCCCCTCTCTCTCTGCCCCCCTATTCATTCTTTCTCTACCTCAAAATAAATAAATAAACTTTTTGTAAAAAGTGTTTTGGGGGAGGCACCTGGGTAGCTCAGTCGGTTAAGCGTCTGACTTCAGCTCAGGTCATGATCTCTTGTTTTGTGGCTTCAGGCCCCATGTCGGGCTCTGTGCTGACAGCTGGAGCCTGGAGCCTGCTTTGGATTCTGTGTCTCCCTCTCTCTCTGCCCCTCCTTACTTGTGCTCTGTCTCTGTCTCTGTCTCTCTGTCTCTCAAATAAACATTAAAAAAGTTTTAAATGTTTTTTGGTGAAAATTGACATTTTGAATAGTATAATGTACAACTCAAATATCAGTCTTCCCCTCCAGGGTTTACTGGCACAGCTCGCAGTAGTTGCTACTGTAGTGACTTTTCTGAACTAATTGTGTAAAATCTGTATTCCTTGTCGTGTGTGCTCACCGAAGTGTCTGTTCTGTGAATGTAGTGCTCATTGGGCAGACATTTCCTTAAACACCCGGAATCACCGCCCCCCCCCAAAAGAAGAAAACAACCTCCAGTCTTTACAGATGGGGAGGAGATGGTCTGCAAAGATCAGGATACACCTTCCACGCCACCCAGGCTGTTTACAACTCTGCCTTGACCTTTCCTTCCTAATTGCAGAGTCTGACAGTCACCAGAGGGGAGAGCCGGGGCCCTTCTCAGGTCTTTCTTGAACATGCACCCAGCCCATGCACGCAAGCGTCCTAGAGGCTCAGGAATAATGGGCCAGAGGTTCTAGGTCCTTATTCCCTAAAGCTCCTCACCATTCGGCCTTTCTTCCAGTCGTTCTGCTCGGTTCAGCCATTGCCTTAGGCAGCCGAGACTAACATATGCCTTGAAATATTTTGAACATTTAGTGCCCTCCGGTAGCCACCTCACCACTGGGAGAGTTGGTGGCCAGCAAGAAGTCACAGATGGCACCAAGGGTCTGGACCTAGTGTTTCTCTCCTGACATGGGGACACCTTCGGGAGGAGCAGATACCTGACACGGACGGGTGGGCAGGGGAGGCCCGAAGCCCCCAGGGGTGTGTGTCTGGCATCTGGACTGAACGGTTCGGTTCAGATGGGGTGGGATCGGTGAGGCCCAAGGGACGGGGCCCTGGGGTCCTTCAGGCTGAGGAGGAAGATGAGGGGAGCACAGGGGACTGAGGAGGCTCAGGTTAGACAAGACAGAGCTGAGCAACTCCTCTGGGGGAAAAGTGGGTCAGGTCCAGCCTCACGGGGACAGACCTTGAGGCCACTGTGCTACGTGAAACAAGCCAGTCCCTAAAGGACCGATATTGGAGGACCCCGCTCATGACGGACGGAGAACAGCCAGATTCAGAGGGGTGGGAGGAGCAGTGGGTGCCGGGCCTGGGGAGGGGGATGGGTGTGGGAGGGTTAGGGTCTAGTGGGAAGACACAGAGTTTGGGGTGACGAAAAAGTCGTGAAGATAGATGGAGGGGACAGTTGCAGAACAGTGAATGTACCTATTGCCACTGAATTGTACACCTGAACATGGTTAACATTATCAAGGTTATTGGGGCGCCGGGGGGCTCAGTCGGTTGAGCGTCCAACTTCAGCTCAAGGTTCGTGGGTTCGAGCCCCGCGTCGGGCTCTGTGCTGACGGCTCGGAGCCTGGAGCCTGCTTCGGATGCTGTGTTTCCCTTTGTCTCTGCCTCTCCCCGCTAGCTCATGGTCTCTCTCTCTCTCTCAAAAATAAATAAACCTTAAAAAAATAAAAAAATAAATAGAAAAGCATCCAAGATAAAATTAGAGCCGTTTAAAGAGGCAAGTGACCCAGAAATTGTAACAGTTGGCCAACGTCAAGGAGAAACACGGCAACAAACAGGGCAACGCGGACCGCCCTGTGCTTGATGTGAGAAGGGAGACGCGAGGCGGAGAAACTGCAGCAGTCACCCTGGCCGGGGCCTCGAGAAAGCGCACAAGGCAGGTTTGCGGGACAAGCCGCGATACCCGTCATCCGCCAGAAATATTTTAGTACAGTGACAGGGCAAGTGCAACACCCACAACACCACAGTGACTAAGGGAGGCCAGGGGGTGGGGGGCAGTCCGGCCCCAGCGGGCGGCGGGCTGTGCCCAGGCTGCCGGGAAGCCAGGCGCCAGCCAAGGGGGTCCTGATCCGGCCTCACCTTCACGTCCTGCCCGCGGCTGCAAGCGACCTTTCAACTCTGACCAGGAACCCGAAGAGCAAGGGGTCTTGCTGGAGCCGCGCCCCCCGGCAGGCCCCCGGTCAGGCCTAACTGTCCCCGTGCCCGATGCGGGCGGCGCCGGGCCTCGGCGATGTCCCGCGACCGGACAGAGAATGGGAGCAACGACAGGCCATCTGCTCTGACGGCTGGGGTCAGGGTGTCACCCCTGACGGACACTAGGCCAGCCCGTCATCAGTCCCGGATGACCCGGTGACTCTTGGGCACGGTCACATACCTCAGCTTCTCCATGACGGCGGGCCAGCCCAGCAGTTGTTCGTCCCAAAGGTACTCGGGGGACAGCACCTTGGTGGGCTTGTGGTCCAGCAGGTACCTGTTCAGGTGGCTCTCGTCGTGCCACACGGCCTCGATGCCGTGGGCCCAGTCGACCACCATGGCCTGGTGACAGGCCGACGTGAGCCGCAGGACCTCGGCCACCGACCCCCGAAAAAGCCTCCCGCGTAGTAAAACTCGCCCTCGTCCCTGGGGACGTGCGCCTGGGACTGCGGCCGGCGCTCGTAGGTGAAGTCCTCGCGGGCCACCCCGTAGAAGCCGGGGTGCAGGGTGCCGAAGAGCGGGGACAGGATCTCCACGCCCACGTGGTCGCGGAACCTCATGTCCACGTCCACGCACACCAGATAGGCCACCTCGTGGAGGAAGCGCCTCCGGGAATAGTTGCTGATCATCTCCATGCGGAGCATGCACACGTCCTGCCAGCGCAAGTAGCTCCGGACCTCCAGGACCACCACCTGCCTCCCTTCCCCGAGGGGCACGCGGGGCACATCCCCCGGCCGGTCGGTGAACACGTAGTAGGTGACCTTGTGTCCCACCATGAAGTGCTTCTCTGCCGTCTGCAGGAACAGCTCCAGGAAGGCCACGTATCTACAGGGACAGGGGACAGGGCAGGAGGAGGGTCGCTGCCAGAGGCTGGCGGCAGGAGCCCAAAGCCGGGGGCCGCGGACCTGTGCGCATTATTGAGGAGGCAGACCCTGGGCTGCTTAAGGAACAGCCGCTGTCCTGGCCTGTCCTACGCGAGTCTGCCCACGGCGCCTCCCTACCCTCTGCCCCGGGGGACGGGGGACCATCGACGCCCCATCTTACAAAGGGGAGCGAGCCTGAGGCGGAGGAGGCTGGTAACCCCTGCAGCCATGAGTCAGCATGCTGGAACCAGCAGCGCACCCCCGTGCCGAGCTCCCCTGGCAGACCCCCTCCACCCGCAGGACCCGCCCCTGGCAAATCCCCTGAAGGTTCCCACCTGCTGTGAGGGAGTCGAGACCCTTCGGGCACAGCTCTGGTCAACGTGCCCTCGCAGACTTCGGAGAAACTGCAGGGCCGCCCACCTGCACCTCTTGGCTCAGTGGTCGGTCCCTGGCCCCCCAGGACTGTGTTTGCCCCTGCAGGGCCCTCCCTTGAAGGCTACTGGGCCCTCAGTCAACGGTGGGTATTCCGAGAAGGTGTCACCCCCCCATCTCCCCCAGATCAGGACTCAGGCCCAGCATGTGGCAAGGGGAGGCTAAAGAGGGCTCCTGAAGGAAGAGGGGGCTTGCTCGGGCCCCAGCACTGAACCGAGCATGTAAGTTTCCGGGTCCAGGTCTGTATCTCCCCAACCCCAAGAGGTTGGAAGTCTTCTCCAACCGCCTCCCATGGCTGGTCCCTCTTTGAGGGGGCTCACTGCTCCCCACCCTGCACACAGCAGCTCCCCCATCATCGGGCAAGTGCGGTGAGCCCCTCGGTGACAGTTTTTTGAGCAGGCCCTAAGGCTACTTCCCGGTGCTTGGCCCAGAAACCCCTCCCACAGGGAAGGTGGGCACTCCGTTTCAATAGGGGACATGCACACACACACACACACACACACACAAACACACACACACACCCACACACACTCACACACACACACCCCTGCCCAGCCACCAGTCAGGTCACCAGGGGCAGTCCAGACCCAGCCGATGTGATCGTGGGTTCACAGCTCGACTCGGGGAGTCTGGTTTCCTCTGAGGACATGCCCACCACATGCCCACCCCCTGGGGACTGCACTCGGAGCCCAGACGGGACACACGCGGACAGCCAGCGCATGCGCAGCAGGCAGTGCTGCGTCAGAGCTACTGGCACTGGCCGAGGACCCTGGGCAGTGAAGCTTCTGGTTGGTGATTTCAGCCACTTGTCTCCAGCGACTGGAGTAGGATTCTGAGGCGACCCTGTGCCCTTCTTACTCCCTGCACTTGGGGCCAAGACCCGGGAAAGAGGTTGCAAAGGCCTCAGGGCCATTCTCTGAGGTCTCGGGTGAACTCTGCAGAGGGAGGAAGCCCCGCCTGTCCACACGCGGGCCCAGCACCTACGAGCTTTCACTTCCTCATGGCGATCCCGAGAGAGGATCCTGTCGTCAACCCCACTTTCCAGAGGCTCAGAGACACCACGCCACTTACCTGCGGCTGCCCAGCTCATTCAGCGGAAGTCACCTGTCCCTGGGGTCCCAGAGCCTCACTGGTCAGCTCCCTCACAGGAGCCTGGGGTCTGGCACCGAGTGCTGTGCCTGACCTGGCTGTCCCCCCTCCATGACCGTCACCCATAAGGGAGCACACAGGAGCCCAGCTCCACAGGCACTGGCTTCCTACCCGTCCAAGGAAGCACACAGCCTCCTCCCTTCTGCTACTGTGGCCGGAGGAGGGCTCCCCTGCCACCTGGATGTTGGGGTGCTCTGCTCCTTCCTTGACTCAGCAGAGGAGCAACCTGGGGTCATTGGTGGGTCTGAAGCTGCCTTCCTGGGTGACGTG
This sequence comes from Felis catus, assembly GCF_018350175.1. Taxonomy (NCBI): domain Eukaryota; kingdom Metazoa; phylum Chordata; class Mammalia; order Carnivora; family Felidae; genus Felis; species Felis catus. Next base: position 102,496 of record NW_025408515.1, read on the forward strand.
CAGCCTTCGGAAAGAGAGCCAGGTGGTGTCCATTCACTAAGCCCGAGAAGACTGCTGAACACGTGGACCTTCACATTAACCCCTAGGAGGACAGGCTGGGCCCCCACCCGCCGTGTGCTGAACACACAGCCAGACCTGATGTCCTCGGTCTCTCCTGCATCCCGGTCCCCACCCTCTGTCATCTCATCTACTTACTTTTTTTTTTAATGTTTATTTATTTTTGAGACACAGAGAGAGACAGAGCATGAGCAGAGGAGGGGCAGAGAGACGGAGACACCGAATCCCAAACAGGCTCCAGGCTCTGAACTGTCGGCACAGAGCCCGATGTGGTCGGGCTTGAACTCACGGACCGCGAGATTCTGCCCTGAGCTGAGGTCCGATGCTGAAAAGACTGGGCCACCCAGGCGCCCCGTCACCTACTTACTTTTTGATCGCAAACACCGTTAGTCCAATGGTGATGTTCTGGAGCCGGAACTACTCATTCAGGATTCAATGTTGAAAGTCCCTTCCCAGATGATGGGGGTCAGCCAAGGGGTGAGGACAAGGACGTCTTTCCTACTGCGGCACAAGAGAGCCACCCTGTGTCAGTAGCATGACAGTGAACACACGGAGGGCCCTGGTGCATCACCACCCCCACCCGGGACCCCACCCCACCCACCCAGCCTGTACCCCATCAGGGACCCACAGGGCTGACCCTCCTTCCAGAAGGCCTTCACATGTGCAAGAAACAAATGACATGGAAATCAAAACTCAGACTCGTGCAAATCACTCACAGCCCTTAGCAAACCCTGGACCCTGCTGGACCTCAGCGTGGGAGTTGGGATTTGCCGGCGAGGGGCAGGTTCGTCCTCCGGGAAGGAGGAGGCGCCCCTTGGGCATTCTTTGGTGGAGAGAGAAAGGACGGAGAAGAATTGGTGGGCTCCAACTTCAGACTCAGAAGCTGCCGAAGCAAGTTCCCGCCGAGTTTTCAGTGAAACCACCTTTGAGTGTATATGGTGAGTTTGGGGAGGTGTTCAGCAAGTTAGTGACGAGGGTGTTAGCACCTTGAGCTGGGGGTAAACCATCCTGAGATAAAACAACACGATGGGAGTGAGTCTGCAGGAAGATGGAGACCAGACACGTCCCAGTCCATGGGAGCAGGCGTCAGAGATGCGGGTCGTCCTGGGGAGGGACTCGGGCAAGTGAAACCCAAGGGAGGCAGCGGTGGTCACCTTCAGACGGACAGGTTTCTGGTCTGGGGACCGGCAGCCCAGGTGACAACGTGAGGAAGCAGAGGCCCCAGCAGATCCCCAGCGAGAAGTGTGACCGGCACCCCTCTCTGAGACAACAGAGGGCAACCCCCATCCACGGCTGCAGGCGCGGACCCTCCCCCAGCAGGGCTCATACCAGGACCAGCAGAGAAACTCTGGTGCAGCGTGTGGGGTGAGGCGGGCGTGGGGTGTGTGCTCTTCCCAAACCAGCTTTCCCCAGGGCTGGGTGCTGGCCACTCAAGTCTCTTCCTCTGCATCCTGTGTCCCCACATCAGAATTTCCAAATCGTCCAGGCCCTGGAACGTGGGCCGTTTCTGAGTTTTCACTCCCAGCTTCCTCAAGGGATCAACCATGTGCATAAATCTCTCATTTTTCAGAACACAAGCCATCAAGTGGAGTTTCTGGGTCAAATTTTATATCATTTGTCAGGTACAAGCCTCGGCTTTCAGCCTCCACGGTCTCCTGGGCCACTGAGAGCCTTGCTTGGGAAAACAGGGGTGCAGAGCCCCAGAGACTATGATCTCCAGGAGGGTTCGGGCAGGCGAGCTCTGAGTGGGGTGACCAGGGGACCTGGGGTGGCTGGCCCAGCAAGGACCGTCCTGACCCCAGCCCCATACCGGCGCCCACGACGGTGGCGGTTGAGGAAGGAGTGGACACTCGTATGGGTACTTCCCGCTCTGGCTCGAACGGAGGCTCTAATCCCGGAACTGGCCCGAGGGCTGAAGCTGGACCTGGCCCCATCTCTGCAGCTGGGGCAAGAGGTGGTGCTGGACGTGGCTCCAGCTCTAGCGAATGTGCTAGAGAGGCAGGCACCTCCAGAGAGGACCCAGACCTGCTTCTGCAGCCGGATATAGCTCTGGAGCTGAAGCTAGAGCTTCTGCTGTAGACTCTGGCTCTGGCTCCCGAGTGGGTGCTGAAGCGGCTTCAGCTTTGGCCCTGGAACTGCAGCTGGACTTGCAGCCAGTGCTAGCGACACAGCTGGTGCCAGAGTCCCCGGGGGGATCCAATTCTGGAACTGCTGCGGGAGATGTCCATGGTGCTGGAGCTGCTCTGTTTCGGAGCTGGCTCTCCTCGCGGCTGCTATGCTGGACACGGTGCCGGGGGCCCTGCTTGCATCGCCGGTCCTGGATGTGGCCCTCCTGCTGGTGGCGAAACCAGCGGGGGAGCTGGTCGGAGCCCCGGCGTTGGCTCCACCTGCGGAACCGGTGTCCGGGCGGATGCCGACTCCAGAGCCGGCGCTGGAGCGGACATGGGCTCCGGCACAGGACGGGGTGATGGAGCCGGTGCCAGAGCAGGACGTGGCAGGGATGTCGGTTCTGGAGCTGGTTCTTTGTCCGGAGGTGGCATCGGCTCTGCGTCTACCACTGGTGCCCCAGGCAGCTTTCGCTCTGGAGTTGGCGCAGCAGCCGGCACTTGTGGGGCTTCTGCTCCGGACCCGGTATGAGAACTGTTGCTGTCGCAGGCTCTGGCTCTGAACTCGGTCCTGACTCTAGTTCTGGAGCCGATGCTGGAGCCGATGCTGGAGCCGATGCTGGAGCCGGCTCTTCCTTGCAACCTGGCACTGGCGCTACATGGGGCTCGAGCAGCTTCTCACTCAAAGTGGGCACTGGAGCGACCACCGGGTCTGACACAGCAGTTGGCGAGAGAGCGGCCACCGTCTCTGGAGGCAGCGCTACAGCCGGCATCGAGCCAGGGCTGGCTGGTGGGAGAACTCCGACCCTGACCTTGGACCTGGCACCAGAGCCAAAGCTGGAGTGGCCTCGATCTCGGCAGTTGAATCAGTGCCGGACCTGGAGTTGACTCGAGCTGGCAAGTGGCTTGAACCCGGGACTGGAGCCGGTTCTGGCTCTGGTTCTGAGCTGGTGACAGAACCGGCTGTGGCAGTGGCTCAGACGCAGAGGCTGGGGCTCAGACTGACTCTGGGTCTGGAGCTTCAGCGGGAGCTGGCTGGCTCTGCAGGTCTCTCAAGCTCTTGAGCCGGTGCCGGTGCTGACTCTAGGGTGGGATCTGGCGCTGAGGCCACTTCCGGTGCTGACGCTGGCTCTGGAGAGGTTTCCAGCCTTAGAGAAGCCTGTAGCTCTAGTCGTGCTGCCAGAAGCGATGAGGACCAGGTCTAGTTCACTCCTGCCTTGTCCGTTGCTCTGGAATGTACGTCGGTCCGACCCAGACTCCAGAGCTGGCTGGTGCCAGACCTGGCAAGTCGGTTGACGACACAGCTGCCTCTGTCTCTGCAGCCGGTGATACTGCGGGTGCCTGTGCTGGTTCCAGCCCTTCCGCTGGTCCTGGAGCCATTGCTGGAGCTGGCTGTGGTTCCGGGGCTCTAACCACCTTAGCAGGGGATAAGGGATGAGTGAACCGGGGAAGGTGGTCAAAAGTTATAATCTGCCGGTGATAAAAGAAATAAGTCTAGGGACGTGATGTGCAACGTGGTCACTATAGTTAATACCGCATTGCACGTGTGGAAACTGCCAAGGGGTAAATCTGAAAAGTCTCTGTAACAAGAAAAAATGTGCAATCACGTGTGCAGATGAACGTTAACAGGACCTGCTGTTAGGCCATACACACAGCTACCCAATCATCGAGGTATATACAGAACTGACTGCATGCCACGCGTCAGTGAAACAAAATCAGGGGCGCCCGGGGCGCCCAGTCGGTCAAGCGGCCGACTTGAGCTCAGCTCATGATCTCACAGTTCGTGGGTTCAAGCCCCGCATCGGGCTCTGTGCTGATGGCTCAGAGCTGGAGCTGCTTCGGATTCCCTGTCTCCCTCTCTCTCTGCCCCTCCCCCATTTGCACTCTTTCTCTCTCTCTCTGAAAAAGAAACACTACAAGTAGGTGAACTGAAAGACAGCATCACGAAAGCTAGAAGGCACCCTACTGAATGGGACAATGAATGGGCTAAGGACATATATCCTAAGAGACTTGCATGTGGAATGCATATTAAATCATACAACTCAATAGGAAGAAACTACGCATCCAATTTAAAAATGGGAAATGCAGGAGAGCCTGGGTGGCTCAGTCGGTTGAGCGTCTGACTGCGGCCCAGTTCGTGATCTCATAGCTCGTGAGTTCGAGCGCCACGTCGGGCTCTGTGCTGACCGCTCAGAGCCTGGAGCCTGCTTCTGCTTCTGTGTCTCCCTCTCTCTCTGCCCCTAACCCACTCACATTCTGTCTCCGTCTCTCTCAATAATAAATAAACATTTAAAAAAATTTTTTTAAATGGGAAATGCAGCTGAGGAGACATTTCTCGAGAAACGATAAACAAGTGACCGACAATGTTCCACATCGTTCTTTAGGATGGAAATCCAATCAAGGCCACAATGAGATACAAGTTCACATCCACCAGGACGGCTGTCATTAAAAAGATAGATATTAAGAAGTGTTGGCAAGGATGCGTAGACGTTGGGGTCCTCCTCCTTTGCTGGCAGAAATATAAAGTGATGTAGCCCTTTGGGAGACAGTCTGGCCATTTTTCAAAACGTAAACACGGAGTATCCGTATGATCCAGGGATGAAAACCTGTGAAAAGCCTGACCGTGAACATTCACAGCATTGCCACTCACAGTTGCCCAAAGGTAGAAACACCCCCAATGTCCATCGACTGCTGAGTGGATACAGAACACGGCCTATCTACACAATAAAAATGATTTGAAGAACATTATTAGGCTTGAGCCCGACTGAACTCCCGGTCCATGCCGCACTCATGGTGAACCTTGACAACATCAGCTGCATTAAAGGAGCCTCCGGAAACCAGCACATCTGCGTTATTCTGTGTATAGAAAAGGCCCACGCAGCCTCCCTAGCTACAGCTGGGCACCTGCTACCAGGTCATTACAGGAAAAATGACCTCAGGTGTGCCCCTGCCTCCAGGCGCCCCGAGGGGTTCGAGGGCAGTGGTGGTGGACGGTGCTCCCCTTGGTGTCGATGATCCACCCTCTCACCTGCTGGATGACGGGGGTCCCCGATCCTCCATGGAGGGACAGAGGTCTCCAGCCGGTCCCTTCATACACAAACAAGGACAGTGCAAGACAAAGGCCCGGGGACAGGCAAAGGATCCCAGGTCTCCCGGGGCAGCTGGGCAGTCGAAGGGCACCCAGACCTGCCCCGGCACAGGAAAGTCCTAAGTGGACTCTGGGCACCGGCTGAGCTCCGTGCAAGGGCTGCAAAGTGTGGGTGGGCACGGGTCGCCCTGCAACAGGTTGCACACACCCAGTGCGCACGACGAGGCCCCACAGCGGCTGGAGGAACCCTTCCAACACCCCCACGGATGTGCGCCACGCGGGACCAGGAGGGCGGAGTCTCCGGGGCGGGGTGCGCGCCCTCCCGGCTGGGTCCCTGGATGCGGGATGCGGTGGAGGACAGAAGCCCGCCACCTGAGCCCCAGCCTCCCTTCCCCTGCCCCAGGCGTGAGATTCCTCCCCTGCCCTGGTTGGAGGGCCCCAGTCCTGCCCCAGTGTCCCCACCCCTGCCTCCGGCGTCCCCACCCCCTGCCTCCTGCTACCCTCCAGCCCTGCTGAGAGCCCACACTGCCCCCAGGCCGGTGAGCGATGTGGTTCCACCTCAGACCCTCAGGGACAGTTCGGAAACAAGCCAGGAAAGGTGGGCACTGGCCCAGGGCAGCTGTGGGAAACACCTGTGTGTTCACTGGTCTGTCCCGGCTGTTACTGGCCATGTGAAATTCTGGAACGAAAGGTACGGCCAGTTTTAGGCGGAATACAAAATGTAGACACTGCGGGGAGGGCTGAGACCCTAGTAACACAGCAGGTTTCCGGGGGAGATGTGCGTCCCCCAACATCCCTGCCCCTGCCCGGCGGCCCTGCCGCCCCAGACCCTGCACGCCAGCCACGGTGTCGCCCACTGGGGTGCTGGCCGGGGTCCAGCGTCTGCCACGACCCTAATTGTAGAGGACCTTGTTTCAGAAAATCTAGAACAGGGTGTTATGCAGACATCGTGTGTGATACCTTGTTCCAGTTACTGGCATATTTCCTACAGGATGTTAGAAACGAGAAAGAGAACAGTGATGGGCCCGGAGACACCCCATAATCCCACCGCTGACCTCCACCTCCCCTGGCTCCCAGGTGGGTCCTGGGTGTTTGAGTTGGCATCAAACTGGGAAAAGGGTGCTTGGCTTTCCACGGCATCGCCCTCGGACGCCCCAGTGTCGGGGCTCCTGGGACTGACCGGCTAGAGGTCACCTGCTTAGCCCACACGCGTGTCCAGACGGGCAGGCTGCAGGCCCCGGGCGCTTCTCCCTGCCCCTCCGCGTCAGCTCTGTGCTGCCCCTCCCCCACGCCTGGGGGCCGTGTGGACTCCGCTCCAGGCCGGCGGCCACCAGGACCCTAGCCGGAGAGGGAGGGCCGGCGAGAACACCCGCAAGCGACCTATTTCTGGCCTCTGTGCCCGGCTCGAGCGACAGTCACTCCAGTCAGCTCCATGCGCACACACCCCGTCCCGTACCCTGCTGGATTCTCAGCCCTCAAACTGTGCCTGGTGAGGAATAACACTTCACATCTTGCTGACTCACTGGGACCGTCCCAGAGCCGCATGACGCGGGCCCTGCTGTTTACAGTGACAAATGGGAGCTGCAGCCTCGTGTCCATTCATTCATCCCCGCACGCGTCAGCACCCGTGTCTGTCTGCTGCTGTGTGCAGGCACCCGCACATGATGGTGAAGCCCAGACACCACCCCGCCCTCGAGCTCAGAGCCTAAGCGGTGGGACGGCGACTCCCACACGGTCAGCAGCTGGGGGCCACAGAGGCAGAGCATCCCCACCCTCCCCAACCTGCAGTGACCCCCGACTCTTGGTCCGACATCCGGCACCCTGCGTGAGCTGGTCCAGACGCCCTCCCCCGTGGGCACCCCTCACCCCACTCTGGCCTCCCCAGGGCTTTCCTCCCCCAGGGAGCAAACGGAGCCCCGGCCCCTCACACGCCCCTGCCGCCACCGCCCCTCCCATGGCCCCCACCCAGGACGTCCTCATCTGCAAGGCTGGAGCCTCCTCAGGCTCCGTGCGAGCTCAGGCTTTGGGTCGGATTGTCCGGGGGGCAAACCCACAATAGGGCCATGTCCCAGCCCAGTGACCCACAAGCTCACGTGGTGGGTGTCAGAGCCTCATTTTCGTCTGTTGAAAATGGGGTCTGTGACTCCCATCTCAGGAAGGTGAGCAGGGGGCACGGGTGTCACCTGGCTGGGGGAGCCCCAACCCGGGACAAGACCTGTGATGGTCAGGGCAGGGCTCCATGAGGGTGAAGACTGAGTCCCTCGTTCCTGCTCACGGCTGGACTTGGTCACTCAGAGCTGAGTGCCCTTGATCCCGGGGCCACAGTTCATGTATAAGAAGGGGTGAAGTCAGTGAGCACCCCGGGGGTCCATAGCAACTCTAACCACCCCCAACACTCAGACATCCCCACGATGTGCCCCCCCCCTTTCCTGGGCTCCCTCCCAACCCTCTGACCCGGCCAGGGCTGCAGCCAGGGACAGGCTGCCCCTTGTGTCCCGGTTCCTGGCAGGAAGACCGTGGGAGGAGGTGGAGAGAAGGAGGGGGAGGCGGGAGGTGACAGGCCGATCCTCTCCTTGCCCATACTTGGTGTCCACCGTCTCCTCCAGGCTCCCTGCCCCTCCCGTGCACCCAGCTGGGCCCTGGGTGGGAGCGTGGGGTCTGTGACAGCTGGGAGGGTATAGGTACATTCGGCGACCCTCATGTACCCGCGTGTCCAACCCACCCGGCCCTCAAGTCTGCAGCTCACTGACTGGAGTGAGGCTGGTACGAGGGCTCACAGGATTTGGGGTTACAGGGCAGCGGTCTGGAGGCAGGATGCACACGGAATCAGAGGCACGGACCCCCCTGGGGAGGGCACACATCCGTGCCAGGCCGAGGACACGAGAGCCAGCTGCCCTTTGCTAGGGAGGCCTGTGTGCCTGGCACATCTCGTCTCCATCCACCCAGGAGGAGAGCCTGGGCCCTGTCCACGCTGACGACACTCCAAGCCCAACCTCAGGGCCAGGTGGGAGACTGAGGCCAGGGACCGGCCCAGGATATGTGAGGTGGGCAGATTCCAAGCAGTGGGGGTCTCCGTCCTAGGCCAAACTCAGTCCTCCCCTGGGGTTCGCCCTGGGAATGAGACCCCTGAGATCCCGTCGGATCCCTATCAATACCATACGAGGTGCGGCTGTTATATCTGGATGTCCCCAGACCGTACAGGCAAGCACACGCACACACACACAGACACACACACACACACACACACACACACACACGCACACTGACCATCCGGCAGCGGCTCAGGGGAGTACACCCTGGAGGGGGGAGGTGACACTGGGGCAAGGAGAAGGGGACTGGAGGCAGCTCTGCCATGGGGCAGGGGCTCCCAGTGTGCTGGCAGCACGACCAGGGCTCATACGTGGGGTGGGGGACGTGCCAGCCTGATGGCCAGCGGGGTCTCCAGGTTACCCAGCGGGCTGCCTGGGCTGGGCACTTCCCCAGGGCACCCTGAGAAGACAGGGTTTGGGGTCCTGTGTCCACCACCAGCCTGGAGCTAAAAGGAGACACCCCCCCCTACTGGGAGGGGGCTACGGGACAGGCCTCAGCTTACTCCTGTGTAAATTGGGCTGCATAGACGTGGTGTCCCAAGGGTCCCACAGGCTTGTCTGCTGGTCCTGGACCTCCACCCCTGACCCAAGATGCTCCTGGTCCTGGGAAAATGCTTTCTCCTCCCTCAAGGTCCTTCTGAGCAGAGAGCAGCCTGGGGGCTTGGAGGACTGAGGACCTGGGTGCGTAGCATGTGGCCGAGCATGGACCCTGGTGTGGGTACCGAGGTCAAGACCCTCCTTGTCGGAGCCCCGGGGCCTCATTAGGAAGGGCTTCCAGAGGTAGTGCCCTGGCTGGGGTGAGGAAGCCTTAGGAATGAACGGGGCACCGGGACGGGAGAGGTGGAACGGGGGACAAGGGAGGCTTCTGAGGTCCTCACATCGCCCCTGGAGCCCGCAGGTCCTGCCCCTGTGCCCCCTTAGGGCCAGGGAGGGCTGCTGCCTTTACTACATGCAAACAAAGATGTGTGTTTTGTTTTCTGGTTTCCAAGCCTGGGGCTGTCATGCCGGTGTTGACCACCAGGGGGCAGGGTGTGTCCACTGTGCTCAGTGAAGCCTCTGGAGCGGAAAGGGAGGCTCAGGGGTCAAGCTGGGCATCCCCTGCCCCCAACCCAACATGTACCTCTTACTATTAGTCTGCATGTCCACAGCATGAGCTGCTCAGAGGCAGGTAGGGACTCTGAGATGCTCTCTGGACGCATTCAGCTCCTGTGCCTCTCACCCTGAGCAGGGGCTGTTGGGCCCGGGGTCTGGAGTCAAAGGTCCCGCGAGGACCCAGCCCTCCCGGAGCTCACAGCCCAGAGGGGGAGGTGGGTCAAGGCACAAGAGCGAATCCGTGTGAAAGGAAAGACCAACACTGTCGGGAAATGTAGCAGGGTGAAGGAGGGCGGCCAGGGGCCCCTGAGTGGGTCTCACAGGCCTCCAGGGTGGCCCTGATGCTGGGACCCAGAAGGACAAGAGGAGCCAGTCCCGCACATGTCTGCAAGCAGTGTGCTGCGGGGACGAGCAAAGCTGCAGGGACTCGGAGGCACAGAGGGTTTGTCCGGAGAGGAGCTGAGGAGGAGCCAGTGTGGCCAGAGAGAGCTCGGGAGGGAGGAGGGCGGCCCCGGGCCCCAGCCTGGAGGATGGGCTGTTGTCTGTGCTGGGGGACACATTCACCTTACTTGGACCACCTCATACTTTCTGTGCCAGTCTCCCGGCTCGGCTCGGCTGGGAGCCTAAGCCCCACGGTCACCCAGGAGACCAGGGCTGCAGCCTCAGCTGAGGCTCGACTGGGGCAGGATCCGCCTCCAAGACCACGACCGGGCACGTGCTCTTGGCTGGATTCGGCTGGGACTGGGGGGTCTCAGGTCTTCTGTGTCACAACCCGGAGCCTCTGCAGGTTCTTGGCACTGGGCCTCCTGGGGCAGCTCATGTTATCTGCTCTTGCTTCGTCAGAGAGAGACACACACACTGACACAGACACAGAGAATGGACCCGGGAGAGAAGGAACCCGGAGACACCACAGGCTTTCATGAACCAGCTTGGAAGTGACACCCATTGTTATATTCTCTTCCTCAGAACTGGTCACACGGGTCTTCCACCGGGGAGGGGAGGGGATGTCATGAGGATACAAAAGGTTGTGTCAGTAAAAGAGGGCACGTGTCAGAGATAGAGACCCCTGTGCGTGCTGTGACGCCACAGTCTGACGCCAGCCAGGACAGGGCTGGTCCTCCCATGGCCCAAACAGAAACCGGGAGATGCAGAAGGCCGGATGGTCACACCACAGAGGGGAGAGCATCCCTTAAAACCCAGGGCCAGAAAGGTTCACAGGCCTCTGGGCCAAATTTTGCACCAAAGCCAGTGTTTTCCCCGGGATGGAGACCAGACCCATCCCAGTCCAAGGGAGGCGGCCCCCACGGGAGCTGGCACCAGAGATGCGGGGCGTCCGGGGGAGGGACTTGGGCAAGTGAGACCCGAGGGAGGCACCGGTGGTCTCTTCAGATGGGCAGGTTTCTGGTCTGGGGACCGGCCGCCCAGGTGACAAGGTGAGGAAGCAGAGGTCCTCAGAGACAGCTGTGACGAGCTCCCGTCTCCGGGAGAGAGTCCTCAGGCAGAGAGGAAGGACCGGGGGCTCCAGGGGTCGCTGACAGCCTGCCGGGAACCAGCCCCTCGGGCTGCAGGTGCACCCAGGTGGCAGAGGGGACCTGAACGGGACAGCAGTGCGTGGCCGGCCTCGCTTTCCCCATCCAAGGCCAATGTCCTCTGCAGCCCTTGCCACTCCGCCCCTCGTCTCAAAGCAAAGTGGTCTCTTCACTCAGGTTCCCTGGTGCCTGTTCAGGACAAGGATGCCTCCCGGGAAGAAAGAGGAGAACCGACGGGGCTCACCCAGCCCGGGGGCCCTGGCAGACAAGCCAGCACTTGGCCTGTGGGCCACGGCCCTCTCCTGCCCCCACCGGCACCGTCTGCCCTGTGTTCCCTGACCCCCACCTCCCAGGAGACGAATCCAGCCCGAGGACCGCCTCGGGGCCGGCCTGGGAAGAGCTGGGTGGAAGGACAGGTGAGGGAAGACACAAGGGGTGTTCTCGACTCCCAAATCTGATGACCGAAGTCTGGGAGGTGGGAGGAAGATGGGAGGAAATGCAGGGTGTGCATTTGTATGTCTTCCTAACAGGAGAGGTGAGTGGGTGACCCAGGGACTCGGGCGGAGACCTGACGCCTTCAAGGGAGCCGGGAGGAGGATCCGAGAGAACCAGAGCAAAGCCACAAAAGCACAGGGGCGGCGGGAGGTGCAGGAGACATACGTGTGCGGGTCCTGCAGGGCCCCCACCCTTCGCTCTATGTGTGTGTGTGTGTGTGTGTGTGTGTGTGTGTGTGTGTACCGTGGTTAAAAACCTTGCTGAATATGGCTTACGTGTCTTCTTAGGGTGAGGAGGGCCATGGGGACGGCGCTCCCCCTTGCTGGCTGTGGGTGAGAAGCCACCACCTCCTGGGTAGGGTCCGGGGCTCGCTTTTGGGATCCAGGTGCGTGCACACAGCGGGGGGCAGACAGGGTGCTGAGGGCACGCATGGACGAATCCACAAAGGAACAAGGACAGAAGCGGTTTCTGCTCTGGGCAGTGGGGCAGAGGCTGTTAGGGTCTTGTGCTTGGATTTGGGGAACTGGGGCTGGCAAGGCACAGCTGTCCCGGTGACGCCCCCTCAGGACACCCGAGTCCACCTGCCCCTGGGAGAGCACGGGCGACCCTCCACTCTGCCTGAGGGCTCTGTCCTGTCCCAGGGGCACCTCCTCTCCTGCCAGCCGGGGCCAGCCTGCCACCTGGGAGTGCAGGTACCCCAAATGCCCTGGGGACAGGGCCGGTCCGGGTAGGACACCGTCTCCCAGCGGACTTGAGCGCCAGGCCGCCCCGGTGCTACCCCTCCTCCTGCGGGCTGCGTGAGCCCAAGTCCTCCTCTGCTCAGGGACCACCCTCTGTCCAGGCTCCACACGCTGGCACTTAGGGCAGGTCCTCTGGACCTTCTGGACTCGTGCTTCCTTGTCGAGAATGTGGGCAGAGGCCTCCCTCCCAGACTCGCCAGAGGGGACACGGCCAGGAACATTCAGACCCTGCAAAGGAAGATGCCACGTGGGGGACCTATGGGGTCATGCTCACTGGAGAGGTCACGGTGCTCAGCACAGCAGGGACCTGAGTTCCCCAGCTGAATTAGGGAAGGAGGAACGGAAGGAGGGAGGGAGGGAAACCATAGAAGTGGGGTCCACACCAGGTCATGTCAGAGGTCCGGTCAGAGGGCGTCACAGCTCGGGCCCTGGAAGGGGGCACGGGACACGTCCTTCTGTGCCTCCAGCACTGACCTTCCTCCACGTGGGACCTGTTGACCTCCTGGATCGTCTCCACCTCCTCCGCAAACAACGCTGAGTGTTCCCACAAGGGGGACAGCGGGCAGGGGCCAAGGAGGGGCTTCCGGAATCCTGTGCCCTGGGGGACTCTGGGACAGCCTTCCAGGTGGCTCTTTATGTCCTCCAGACACCAGGCCACGATTCCACCTCTTGTCCCAGGGAATGTGCCAACCCATCTGAAGGCCCGTTACGTCCCCGTGTCACAGATGGGGACACTGGGGCTCATAGCACAGCCTGAGTCACTAGTAAGACGAGCTGGGTCAGGAAGCCCATCTCCTTGACTTTGGATTGTCCTACCCGCAGGCGTGCATCTTGGCGTCCTAGGGCTCGGGGTCCCTCCTCCAGGGGGATCCCACCACCTGCTGAGGTCCTCTACCCACTGAATCAGGGGAGCAGAGCAGAACAACCTGCCTGGGGCCCAACATGGGGCTGGGGAAGGGCCGACCCCGGGCTCTGTGGGCTCTCCCAGTACTGGGCCAGCTGGTCCCATGCGGGAGGAGGACTGCTCGCTGGGGATCGGCAGGGGCCCCAGCTTCCTCACGTTGTCACCTGGGCTGCCGGTGCCTAGACCAGAAACCTGCCCGTCTGAAGGTGACCACTGCTGCCTCCCTCGGGTTTCACTTGCCCGAGTCCCTCCTCGGGACGACCCGCATCTCTGACACCTGCTTCCGTGGGGGTCGCCTCCCCTTGGACTGGGACAGGTCTGGCCTCCATCCCGGGGAACGCACTGGCTTTGGCGCATTATTTGGCCCAGAGGCCTGTGAACCTTTCTGGCCCTGGGTTGTGAGGGATGTTCTCCCTTCTGTGGTGTGACCGTCCGGCCTTCTGCATCTCCCGGTTTCTGTTTGGGCCATGGGAGGACCAGGCGTGTCCTGTCTGGCTTCAGGCTGTGGTGTCACAGCACGCACAGTGGTCTCCACCCCGAGACCGTGCCCATTGTCACCGAAGGGGCCTCCATATTCCCACCTAATCCTTAATCCATTGTGATTTCAATATCAAACGAGAAAAAGTCTATTTCAAACAACCACAAAGTACAAAAATGAATCTGTCCCGTCTGAAAAGTCAGTGCGGACCCAAAGGTATCTCTTACAAGATTCCACTTGAAGGAAACCTCCAGACTAGGTAACGGAACATGGAGAGAAAGCAGACTGGGGGTTCCCAAGGGCTGCCGGGGGCACGAAAGGGGAGTGAGGGCTCTGGGTCCACGGTGACCCTTGGGGATCGAGATATTCTGCAACAAAATTCTGTGGCGAGGTTCACAGCGTTGTGAGCGTACCCAGTGCTCAGGAATTGCACAACATAAAATAAATAAAATATTTTATTGAGGATTAATATAGATTACAACTAATGAACAAATAACGTAACAGTTAAAAAATAGAAGGGAAAAAGGATAAGGGAGTAGAGGAAGAGACATTTTGGTGGGGGGTCGGGGTCAGGGATTGGAGAAAGAATTTGAAATAAAATATAATAAACAAAAAATAAAAAAAGATAAAAAAAGCACCCTGTATAGGTCTTCAACCCCTTGATTTTTGGCCGACATCCATGTGGGATCAAGGGCAGTGGCAGGGGCGGGGAGAAGGGCGATGGCAGGAGCAGTGTTGGGAGCAAACGCGGGAACAGTGGAACCGGCAGAAGCAGGACCCAGCTGACTCTGCTCAGGTGCCCGCTGTCCCCGCACAGGTCCCAGGTCACCTGCTGGCTCCCGGGCCCCTGCAGGAGTCGCTCCAGATACCTCGCCTGCCTGAAAAGACGCCGAGGCCCCTGATGCCTTTGGGCCGGGCTCTGGGGCCGACCCGGCTTTTGCTCCTGCACCGGACTCTTGAGAAGAAAACAGAGTGATGGTTGCAGCGGCTCCAAGGCCTCAGGGTGAGAGGAGGGAAGGTTCCCCCGCCCCACCCAGGGCCGGCCTCTCCAGGGGCCTTTACAGAGACACAACTCACCCCAGAGCCTCCCCGAGAAGCCGCGGCCAGGAACCCACACGAGGACCTCTGCACCCTGCAGTCCGCAGCCCGGGGCTCTCAGTCCGCTCATGGCCCCACACCAGCCCCCGGGGGCTCCTCCCAGGGTGGCCCAGCACAACCCGGGCCCCGTGCACCCCCATCGCCCACCCCCAGCCTTCTCACCCTCGGGCTCTGACTCCGGGGACTCCAAGTCCTGGTCCCAGGATCGGTGAACGAAGACCTTACGGCGGGGCCGGGGCGCTGGAGGAGGCCTTCCCAGGCCAACTCCAGGCCCTGCTTCCGGTGACCTGCGTGTGTCCACTCTCTCCACAGGTCCAGGGTGGCCCTCCTGGGCGACGGGGCACAGGCACAACTCTGTAGGGCGGGTGAGTCCAGATTCCGCCAATCGTTTCCCGATTTCATCGGTTGATTTCTGTAAAGACAGTGACCCGCGGACGGCCCGGAGACATCACAGCACCGCCCGGCCACCTCAGTGTCCTTCCGCCCTCTTCCCCTGCGCTCTCAGATCGGACACAGACCTGAGTGTGCACAGACCTGCACCCGGAGCACAGTGACATCCACCTACAGGGCTCGGGATGAACGTTGGGGACAAGAGGGGCACCCAGTACACCCTGTCCCTCCTAGCCAGCCTTGACCTGGGGTGTGAGCATGACCCACCCACCAGGCATCTGACCCCTTCATCAGCCTGCTTCTGCTCAGGTGGGCCCTCCACACACGACCCCTCCTTCCACACACACACACACACACACACACACACACGGGAGGGGACGTGGGGCCGCACAGGTCAGATCAGAGCGGTGTCCAGGTGGACTGGATGTCTCTGGGTCTCCTGTGTTACCTTTGGGTCCCTGCGAGCTAGAGACCTGAGGCGTCCTGTGCACGACCTGACCCACTGTCTCCCAGGTCGGGAAGGGTCGCGGCCACGGGCTCCCCCGAGCCGGCAGCCGCGGGACACGGGCACACAACAGGAGAACATGTTCGTCAGGCAAAGGTGTCCCAACGAATGAGCCCAGTCTGGCGCTGTCTCCAGAACGTGGGTGCCTGGTGACCCGGGTTCCGAGTTCTGTTGGGGTCTGTTACCAGGGAGGTGAGCTCACTTCCTGGGGTCCCCTTACCCGGCTTCCTGCTCCTACAAGAGCCCCTCCCAGGCTGCAAAGGGCTCCCCTCCACCCCATGCCCTGCCCCTACAGTGACACCAACACAGCCCAGACACGTCCCCGAGAAGCCTGGTGCAGCCGGGGCGTGGCTTTGGGGCCACAGAGCTGGGTTCAGACCTGGGTTTTCCTCCTGACCAGTGCTGGGACCCTGCACTGTGCCTCCCGGGGCCCCTGGTCACCCGTCTGCACAGTGGGGTCCTTGTGGCATCTACTTGTAGGGGCGCCATCAGGGAGCCACCTGTAGACACGTCCCGTGCCCGCTATCCCGTGAGGCTCGTGGGCACACGTGAGTGTGGAAGGATGAGGAAGGGGTGGGCCTGGCACGGAACACACTCATGCGGGCCTGGGTCTGCTCCGGGTCCAGGTACAGCCACCCCTCCTGCCTGGGTCCCAGGCCCGGGGGAAGGTGGAGGTGAAGTCGTTCACAGCCTGTGCCCTCCGGACATGCACTCCAGGGGCCCCATTACATTTGGGCTCAGGTCCCAGAGCCTGGTCTGGGCCTACGTGATGGGCGGTCCCCACTGTGGCTCCCCGCCCTCCCGAATCCTGGTCCCACGTGCTTCTGTCACCCCCTCCCCTCCCGGGTGGACGGCCCGTGTGACCGGGTTCTAAGGGCTAGAATATGATGACCGGGTGTCATTTCTGGGCCGATTCATGGAATTTCTGGTTTCCTCTCTCGTGGGTCCATTCTCTGTCTCTGCCTCGGACTCTGTCTGTCTCTGTGTGTCTCACGGGAGCAGGGCTTGTGGGCTCTACGGTCCAGGTGACAACCCTCAGAAGCCTCCATTGTGGCCCGTGACCCTCCCCAGGCTCGGTGCTCAGCTCCCTCAGGAGGCCTCCTCGGCCCAGCCAGGGCACTGCCTGGGGAACTACTTCCTAATGAGGGCCCGAGGCTCCATCAAGGAGAGTCTTGACCTCGGTCCCCACACCAGGGGCTGCTGCTCGGCCACGTGCTGCAAACCCAGGTCCTCGGTCCTCCAAGCCCCCAGGCTGCCCTCTGCTCAGAAGGACCTTGAGGGAGTAGGAAGCATTTTCCCAGGAGGGGAGAACAGAGGGCCAGGGATGAAGATCTCAGGACACAGAGTCGTCTATGAGCCTCTGGGACCCTTGGGACACTGTCGACGCAGCCCAGTTTAGGAGGAGGAAGCTGAGTCCTTCTGTGCTGTAGCCCCGTCCACACTTCCTAGCTCCAGGGGCCCAGCGTGGTGGACACAGGACCCCAGACCCCGTCCTCCCCTAGTTCCTGGCAATCCTCCCGGACACCTTGGGGACCCCCTGACCCTCAACTGGCACATCTGCCCTCCCTATGCTGTGGGTCCCGGGCTATTGCCAGGAATCCTGATGTCCCTGCCCCATGGCCCCACTGCCTCCAGCCTTACTCTTCTTTCCTCCGTATTACCCACCCCCTCTCAGTGTGGACTCCCCTCTGATCTCCAGTGGGACAGTCAGAATGTTTGTGTGTGTGTGTGTGTGTGTGTGTGTGTGTGTGTGTGCACGCCTTTCTGGAGATGCCTAGAGGTCACAGCCTCACACGGATGGGGTGCATAGGGACCCCCGAGCATCTCAGGGGCTCTCATTCCCAGGGGGAGCTCCATGGGTGGTAGAGGCTGGCCTAGGACTGGAGACCAGCCCTCTTCCTTGGACCCTGCACACCTCACTTGTCCTGGGCCAGTCCTTGCCATTCCTCAGGGTCCCTCTGTCCCTGGGGGTCAGATGGGGAAGTGCATCAGTGTGGCCACGGCCCAGGCTCACCCCCAGGGGTAGGTGGAGGGGAGGTGCCCCAGGTACACAGGCCTCCCTCCACAGGGCCGGATGGGTCGTGCGGAGGCCAGGTGTGGCCAGGGACCCGCACTCAGCACCTGTAGATGATCCAGACGGACCGGTGATGTGCATGAATCCAACCGCTCCCCACCTGGCTGGTCATCCATGTTCCCACCTCTGCCAACTGCTCTGGGAACCAAACCTCTCCTGAGCCTCAGAACCACGCCCGCCCCTGCCAGGCAGGCCTCAGGGTGCGAGGCAAGGTGGGTTGGACATCTGGGGACAAGATGGCCAGTGACTATACCCACCCCACCCAGCTGGCCTGGACCGCAGACTCCACCCCGGGGTCCAGGTGCATGGACCCTGGGGCATGGCTGGGCCAGGGCTCCTGGAGGCAGTAGTGGAGGCCGACTCAGGGCAGGGAGAAGTCGGTCCTCGCCCTGCCCTTCTCCTTTCTTCCTTCTGCCTTGTCTTCCTTGCAGAACGTTGGACACGGTTGCAGCCTGTGCCTGGCTGCAGCCCTGTGAGGAGTCAGAGGGTGGCAAGCTGCCCGGGGAGGCCGGGGGCCACCTCCAGGATGACCAAGTGTCAGGGGCCACTGTAACTGGACATCCCCCAGGCACTCAGTGATTTCAGCCCTTTGTATACATGAGGCGTGACCCCGGCACCAGGTATCAGCCCATTCCTCACCCCAAGAGGCACGTATCCTCCCCAGCCGAGGCCCCGTCGGTGGCCGGTCATCCCTCCAGCCACAAGAGGTCCAGCTGCTCCACAGGCTCTACATCTTTCGCGGCTGGAGCCCGAGCAGCCATCAGGGGCCTGGATCCGGGCCCTGGAGCCCCTCAGGGAGGACAGGTGAGACCGGGCAGGAGCCAGGAGAGGGCAGAGTGGAGGCTCCATGAGGTCATGGCCTCCTGCTCAGCCCAGACCCAGACCCAGGTGTGTGCTGACCCCTATGGCACCTGGACCCCAGCTGCCGGGCAGGCTCGGGGACAGAGGCCACAATGTGGCTCCTGGTAGCTCACAGGTGTCCCTGTGCCCTGTAGCTACACCTGTCCTACCAGCTGGACTCCCTCCTGGTCGGTCAGCAATATCTGTGGCCAAGAGGAACAGGCCACCGTCAAGGTCTGGGAAGAATGAGTGGCCAGGCACAAGGGGAAGGATCACCCTCGACTCGGGGGGTCCCTGCCCGGGCTGGCGGGGGCTCTGGAGGTGGTATTCCAGCTCTCTGCTGACCAGCCCTGTGCCCAGAAACACCTGCCTCCCTTCTCTGGGCCTCACTCTCCTGCTCTGTGAAATGGGTGATGCAGAGCGATCCCTCCCATGGCAGGAACAAGGCAGGTACCGGTGACGGATGGAGCACCTGTACAGGACCCGGATCCCAGACCGCAGTGGGGAAAGGGGGAGGGGACGCCAGTGAGGCCCCGCCCACAAAGCCATCCAGCCTTTCCATCTGGCCACCAGGGCCTGGCATGGCCCCAGGTGCGGTGGCCGACCAGGCTCCTGACACAGGTCCCTGTGGCCTCTTTCTCAGCAGTGGGGACCCAGGGGCGGGGACACGCAGGGTGCAGGGGTGCTCGGGGCAGCTCCTCCCTTGGAGGGAAAGAGAACAATGGAGACGTTCTCTGGGGTCCCCCCAGGCCAGGAGAAATGGGAGGAGCGCTCCCCCAGCACAGAGAGCTCTTCCCCGTGACTATTTCCCTGGCGAGGCTAGGGTGTCAGCGGGTTATACTGGCTGTGACTCTGCACTTGAATGTGTGAGCCCCCAAATTCACCATATACCCTGAGAGGGGGTTTCACTGAAAACTCTGCAGGAACTTGCTTTGGTCTGGCCTCCATCCCGGGGAACGCACTGATTTGGAGCATTATTTGGCCCAGAGACCTGTGAACTGTTCTGACCCTGGGTCGTGAGGGATGCTCTCCCCACTGTGGTGTGACCGTCCAGCCTTCTGCATCTCCCGGTTTCTGTTTGGGCCACAGGAGGACCAGCTGTGTCCTGTCTGGCTTCAGGCTGTGGTGTCACAGCACACACGGGGGTCTCCACTCCGAGACCATGCCCATTGTCACCGAAGGGGCCTCTTTTTTCCCACCTAATCCTTAATCCATTGTGATTTCAATGTCAATGGAGAAAAAGTCTATTTCAAACGGCCACAAAGTACAAAAATGAATCTGTCCCGTCTGAAAAATCGGTGCAGACCCAAAGGTATCTCTTGTGAGATTCCACTTGAAGGAAACCTCCAGAGGAGGTAACAGAACATGGAGAGAAAGCAGACTGGGGGTTCCCAGGGGCTGGCGGGGGCACGAATGGGGAGCGAGGGCTCCGGCTACACGGTGACCCTTGGGGACCGAGATATTCTGCCGCAAAATTCTGTGGCGTGGTTCACGGCATTGTGAGCGTACCCAGTGCTCAGGAATTGCACAATGTAAAATAAATAAAACTTTTTATTGAAGATTAACATACATTATAACTAATGAACAAATAAAGTAACAGCTAAAAAGTAGACGAGAAAAAGTATAAGGGAGAAGAGGAAGAGATATTCAGGTGGGGGGTCGGGGTCAGGGATTGGAGAATAAATTTGAAATAAAATATAACAAAAATAAAGTAAAGTAAACACTCCGTGTAGGCCTTCAGGCCCTTGATTTGTGACTGGCATCCATGTGGGAGCAAGGGCGGGGGCAGTGGCAGGGAGAAGGGCGTTGACAGGGGCGGGGGCAGGGGCGGGGAGAAGGGCAGTGGCAGGAACACTGTTGGGATCAGAAGCAGGAACAGTGGAACCAGGAGAAGCGGGAGCAGATGCAGGACCCAGCTGACTCCGCTCAGTTGCCTGCTGTCCCTGCACAGGTCCCAGGTCACTTGCTGGCTCCCAGACCCCTGCAGGAGTCGCCCCAGACTCCACCCCTGACTGCAGAGACTCGGAGGACCCCGATGCCCTTGGGTCGGGCTCTGGAGCCGCACCGGCTTCTGCTCCTGCCCCGGACTCTTGAGAAGGAAACAGAGTGATGGTTGCAGCGGCTCCAAGGCCTCAGGGTGAGAGGAGGGAAGGTCCCCCACCCACTCAGCGACGGCCTCTCCAGGGGCCTTTGCAGAGACACAACTCACCCCGAGCCTCCCCGAGAAGCCATGGCCAGGAACCTACATCAAGACCTCTACCCCCTGCAGGCCGCAGCCCGGGGCTCTCAGTCTCTGCTCCTGGCCCCACACCAGTCCCCGGGGGCTCCTCCCTGGGTGGCCCAGCACCGCCCTGGCCCCTTGAACACACATCTCCCACCCCAGCCTTCTCACCCTTGGGCTCTGGCTCCAGGGTCTCCGGGTCCTCATCCCAGGACCCGTGAACCAAGACCCTGTGGAGGGGCCAGGGCGGTGAAGGAGGCCTTCCCAGGCCAACTCCAAGCCCTGCTTCTGGAGACCTGCGTGCGGCCACTCTCTCTCTGGGTCCAGGGTGGCCCTCCTGGGTGACGGGGCACTCGCACAGCCCTGTAGGGCGGGTGAATCGGCATTCCGCCAATCGTTTCCCAATTTTATTGGTTGATTTCTGTAAAGACAGTGTCCCGCAGATGGCCCGGAGACATCACAGCCCGCTCAGCCATTCTCAGTGTCCTTCCGCCCTCTCCCCCTGCGGCTGCAGGATCGGACACAGAACTGAGTGTGCACAGACCTGCACCCGGAGCACAGTGACATCCACCTACAGGGCTCAGGATGAACATCAGGTACAAGAGGGCCCCCCCAGGAGACCCTGTCCCTCCCATCCAGCCTTGACGGGGATGTGAGCCTGACCCGCCCACCAGGCATCCGACCCCTTCATCAGCCTGCACCTGCTCAGGCGGGCTCTCCACACAAGACCCCTCCTTCCACACAGACACACACAGACAGACACACACACACACACACACACACAGACACACACGGGAGGGGACGTGGGGCCGCACAGGTCAAATCAGAGCGGTGTCCAGGTGGACTGGATGTCTCTGGGTCTCCCTGTGTTACCTTTGGGTCCCTGCGAGCTACAGACCTGAGGCGTCCTGTGCACGACCTGACCCACTGTCTCCAGGGTCGGGAAGGGTCGCAGCCACGGGCTCCCCTGAGCCTGCAGTCATAGGACACGGGCACACAACAGGAGAACATGTTCGTCAGGCAAAGGTGTCCCAACGAATGAGCCCAGTCGGGCGCTGTCTCCAGAAGGTGGGTGCCTGGTGACCCGGGTTGTGAGTTCAATTGGTCCCTGTGACCAGAGAGGTGAGGTCACATCCTGTGTCCCCCTTACCAGGCTTCCTCCTCCCACAAGAGCCCCTCCCAGGCTTCAAAGGAGTCCCCTCTACCCCATGCCCTGTCCCTACAGTGACACCAACACAGCCCAGACACGTCCCCAAGAATCCTGGTACAGCCGGGGCCGCAGCTTTGGGGCCACAGAGCTGGGTTCAGACCTGGGTTTTCCTTCTGACCAGTGCTGGGACCCCGCACAGACCCTGTGCCTCCTGGGGCCCCCCAGTCTCCCCATCTGCACAGTGGGGTCCTTGTGGCATCTACTCGTAGGGGCGCCATCAGGGAGCCACCTGTAGATACGTCCCGTGCCTGATATCCCGTGAGGCTCGTGGGCACACGTGGCCGTGGAAGGATGAGGAAGGGGTGGGGCTGGCACAGAACACAGGAGAGGGCAGAGTGGAGTCTCCTTGAGGTCATGGCCTCCTGCTCAGCCCAGACCCAGGTGTGTGCCGACCCCTAGTGCACCTGGACCCCAGCTGCCGGCCGGGCTCGGGGACAGAGACCAGAGTGTGTCCCTGTGTCCTGTAGCTCTACACAACTCACCCTGTCCCCCCCAGTCACCC
Organism: Felis catus; assembly: GCF_018350175.1. NCBI lineage: Eukaryota > Metazoa > Chordata > Mammalia > Carnivora > Felidae > Felis > Felis catus. Next base: position 124,913 of record NW_025408515.1, read on the forward strand.
TTCACCTGGGGTGTGGACATGACCCTCCCATCAGCCTGCTCCTGCTCTGGGTGGCTTCCCCCCCCACGTCCCATCCTTACAAGCACACACAGCCTCACACACACTCACAGACACAGGGAGGCTCTTGCGACGCACCAGTTGGATCAGGGCCGTGTCAGGCTAGATGGCCAGGCCTGGGCCTCCCAGTGTCACCTTTGCGTCCCTCCGGGCACGTGACCAGAGGCTTCAGGGGTGAGACCGGACCCACCGTCTGCAAGTGGGAAAAGGCTCTCCCTGTGGGCTTTCCTGAGACCACAGCCTCGAGATATCAGGACACAGCATGAGAATACGTTGCGCATTCGAAGGTCTCCAACCACGGGAGCTGAGTGCGGTGCTTCTCTAGAATGGGGGTGCCTGTGATACACACGGGGCATTTGGGGATCCCCTGCCATCGGCCTGGCGTGGCTCCCCTCTTGGGCACGTTCCCTGGAGACAATGTCCCCGCCCCACACCTCTTCTCTCCCCCAACCCCTGTCACCTCCAGGGTCCACTCATCCTTTGACCCCCACGCGGGTAGTTAGTTACTGGGGGGCGGGGGACGGTGTTTCCATGCAATTGCGTGGACCTGTGCCCACTCGGGGATGCCCAGAGGAAAGGACCCCACACGGGGTAGGTTCAGCGGTCCTCCAGGATCTTAGAGGCTCTCATTCCCTCAAAAACCCCCTGGGAAAGTGAAGCCCTGGCCTAGGAGCCCGAAACCTCCTCCAGCCCCTCTAGGCTCTGCTCACCTGGTGGGTCCCCGACCAGTCCCTGCCTCTCCTGGCCTCAGTTTCCCGACTGTTCCATGAGCGCTTGGAGGAGGAGCTTCACCAGTCCGGCTAGAGTGGCCCCTGGCTCCCACCTTCGGGCAGGATGTGGTGCGGGAGCCTTGTGGGCGGGGAGGTGCTCCCACCAAAGGTCGAGGCAGGTGGAGCCTGCGCAGGTGCACCGGGACCATGGGACTGCGCGCACGGGACCACCTCGCGGCAGGAGCCCACAACACCTGGGGTCGCACGTATCCGATCTCCACCGCCCGCTCAGTGACCCTCATATCCTCTTAGGCCTGGGGCCACGGCCACTCCACTCAGGCAGGGCGGCTGGACGCAGTTTGTATGGAGACACGGGGGCGAGAGGGAAACGAGACAGACCCCCACCCTGCTGACCTGGCCCCCACACTCCACTCCACTGTTCATCCGGGCGCCTGGCTGAGCAGGGGGAGGGGGAGGTGGACACCAGTCTGGGCAGGGAGAGGTCAGGCCGCCTTTCCCTCCTCCCCATCCCCTCCCCCTGCCTTCCCGAGAGTCCCCTCCCCCCACAAGCTCCTCCACTTCGGACACCTTCACCTCCCTGCTTTCATCCCCCACACACCCACCGGACGTGGGAGCCACCGACCCCATCTTCAAAAAGAGCACCGAGGTCCCAGAAGCTGGCATAGAGCTTGCGTGTCACAGGACTCTGACGTGGCCCGGCTGTGGGTGTGAGCCCGGGTCGCTCTGACCCAAAGCGTGGGCTTTCTCAGGACCCCGAGGAGGTGACCTCTGAAGCCAGCCTTAGAGATGAGGGTGCTCTGGATGGGAGCCATGGAGTGGGGCGGTGGTACCAGGGGACTCGAGGGGAAGGGATGGTGGGCTCCCTGGGGGAGGAAAACACTAAGGAAGAGGGAGGGGAACACCCTGGGGAGGGCATCTGGCATCCTTGACCTGAACGGGCACCAGGGAACCTGAGTGATGAGACCACTTTGCTTTGAGACAAGGGGCGGTGTGGCAAGTGCTGCAGAGGACGTTGGTCTTGGATGGGGAAAGCGAGGCCGGCCACGCACCACTGTCCCGTTCAGGTCCCTCTGCCACCTGAGTGCACCTGCAGCCGGAGGGGCTGGTTCCCGGCAGGCTGATTGCGTCCCACTGGAGCCCCCGGTCCCTCCTCTCTGCCTGAGGACTCTCTCCCAGAGTCGGGAGCCCGTCACAGCTGTCTCTGGGGACCTGTGCTTCCTCACCTTGTCACCTGGGTGGCCGGTCCCCAGACCAGAAACCTGCCCGTCTGAAGAGACCACTGCTGTCTCCCTCGGGTCTCACTTGCCCGAGTCCCTCCCCGGGATGCCCCGCATCTCTGACGCCTGCTCCCATGGGGGCCGCCTCCCTTGGACTGGGACGGATCTGGCCTCCATCCCAGGGAACGCACTGGCTTTGGTGCATTATTTGGCCCAGAGGCCTGTGAACCTTTCTGGCCCTGGGTTGTGAGGGATGCTCTCCCCTCTGTGGTGTGACCGTCCAGCCTTCTGCATCTCCCAGTTTGTGATTGGGCCACGGGAGGACCAGCCCTGTCCTGGCTGGCGTCAGACTGTGGCGTCACAGCACGCACAGGGTTCTCTATCTCTGACACGTCCCCTCTTTCACTGACACAGCCTCTTGTATCCTCGTGACATCCCCTCCCCTCCCCGGTGGAAGGCCCGTGTGACCGGTTCTGAGGGAGAGAATATAACGATGGGTGTCGCTTCCAAGGTGGTTCATGAAAGCCTGTGGTTTCTTGGGTTCCTTTTCTCCCGGGTCCCTGCTCTGTGTCTGTGTCAGTGTGTATCTGTGTGTGTGTCTCTCTCTGACAAAGCAAGAGCAGATAACATGAGCTGCCCCAGGAGGCCCAGTGCCAAGAACCTGCAGAGGCTCCGGGTTAAGACACAGAAGTTCTGAGACCCCCCAGTCCCAGCTGAATCCTGCCAAGAGCACGTGCCCAGTCACGGTCTTGGAGGCGGACCCTGCCCCAGTCGAGCCTCAGCTGAGGCTGCAGGTCACCTCCTGGGTGACCGTGGGGCTGAGGCTCCCAGCCGAGCCGAGCCGGGAGACTGGCACAGAAAGTGTGAGGTGGTCCAAGTAAGGTGAATGTGTCCCCCAGCACAGACAACAGCCCATCCTCCAGGCTGGGGCCTGGGCCCGCCCTCCTCCCTCCCGAGCTCTCTCCGGCCACACTGGCCCCTACTCAGCTCCTCTCCGGACAAACCCTCTGTGCCTCCGAGTCTCTGCAGCTTTGCTCGTCCCCGCAGCACACTGCTTGCAGGCGTGTGTGGGACTGGCTCCTCTTGTCCTTCTGGGTCCCAGCATCAGGGCCACCGTGGAGGCCTGTGAGACCACCCCCCCTACCCAGGGGCCCCTGGCCGCCCTCCTTCACCCTGCTTCATTTCCTGACAGTGTTGGTCTTTCCTTTCAAACAGATTCGCTCTTGTGCCTTGACCCACCTCCCCCTCTGGGCTGTGAGCTCCTGGAGGGCTGGGACCTCACGGGACCTTTAACTCCGGCCCCCGGGCCCAACAGCCCCTGCTCAGGGTGAGAGGCACAGGAGCTGAATGCGTCCAGAGAAGCTCTCAGAGAAACTACCAGCCTCTGAGCAGCTCATGCTGTGGGCATGCAGACTAATAGTAAGAGGTACATGTTGGGTTGGGGGCAGGGGACGCCCAGCTTGACCCCTGAGCGTCCCTTCCAGCTCCAGAGGTTTCACTGAGCACAGTGGACACAGCCTGCCCCCTGGTGGTCAGAACCAGCATGACAGTCTCAGGCTTGGAAACCAGAAAACAAAACACACACCTTTGTTTGGATGTAGTCAAGGCAGCAGCCCTCCCTGGCCCTAGGGGGGCACAGGGGCAGGACCTGCGGGCTCCAGGGGCGATGTGAGGACTTAAGAAGCCTCCCTTGTCCCCCGTTCCACCTCTCCCATCCCGGTGCCCCGTTCATTCCTAAGGCTTCCACACCCCAGCCAGGGCACTACCTCTGGAAGCCCTTCCTAATGAGGCCCCGGGGCGCCGACAAGGAGGGTCTTGACCTCGGTCCCCACACGAGGGGCCGCTGCTCGGCCACGTGCTGCCCACCCAGGTCCTCGGTCCTCCAAGCCCCCAGGCTGCTCTCCGCTCAGAAGGACCTTGAGGGAGGAGAAAGCATTTTCCCAGGACCAGGAGCATCTTGGGGCAGGGGTGGAGGTCCAGGACCAGCAGACAAGCCTGTGGGACCCTTGGGACACCACGTCTATGCAGCCCAATTTACACAGGAGTAAGCTGAGGCCTGTCCCGTAGCGCGCTCCCAGTAGGGGGGTGTCTCCTTCTAGCTCCAGGCTGGTGGTGGACACAGGACCCCAGACCCTGTCTTCTCCGGGTTCCCCGGGGAAGTGCCCAGCCCAGGCAGCCCCCTGGGTACCCTGGAGACCCCACTGGTCATCAGGCTGGCACGTCTCCCCACCCCACGTATGAGCACTGGTCATGCTGCCAGCACATTGGGCGCCCCTGCCCCTAGGCAGAGCTGCCTCCAGTCCCCTTCTCCTTGCCCCGGTGTCACCGCCCCCCTCCAGGGTGGACTCCCCTTGAGCCGCTGCCGGGTGGTCAGTGTGCGTGTGTGTCTGTGTGTGTGTGTGTGTGTGTGTGTCTGTGTGTGTGTGTGTCTGTGTGTGTGTGTGGGTGTGCTTTCCTGTACGGTCTGGGGACATCCAGATATAACAGCCCCACTTCGTATGGCGTTGATAGGGATCCGACGGGATCTCAGGGGTCTCATTCCCAGGGCAAACCCCAGGGGAGGACTGAGTTTGGTCTAGGACGGAGATCCCCACTGCTTGGAATCTGCCCACCTCACGTATCCTGGGCCGGTCCCAGGCCTCAGTCTCCCACCTGGCCCTGAGGTTGGGCGTGGAGTGACGTCAGCGTAGACAGGGCCCAGGCCCTCCTCCTGGGTGGATGGAGAGGAGATGTGCCAGGCACACAGGCCTCCCTAGCAAAGGGCAGCTGGGTCTCGTGTCCTCGGCCTGGCACGGCTGTGTGCCCTCCACGGGGGGCTCCGTTCCGCGGATCCCGTGTGCGCCCTGCCTCCAGACCGCTGCCCTGCAACCCCAAATCCTGTGAGCCCTCAGATCAGCCTCACCCCAGCCAGTGGGCTGCAGACTTGAGGGCCGGGTGGGTTGGACACGCGGGTACATGAGGGTCGCCGAATGTACCTATACCGTCCCAGCTGTCACAGACCCCACGCTCCCACCCAGGGCCCAGCTGGGTGCACGGCCGGGGCAGGGGGCCTGGAGGAGACGGTGGACACCAAGTATGGGCAAGGAGAGGATCGGCCTGTCACCTCCCGCCTCCCCCTCCTTGTCTCCACCTCCTCCCACGGTCTTCCTGCCAGGACCTGGGACACAAGGGGCAGCCTGTCCCTGGCTGCAGCCCTGGCCGGGTCAGAGGGGTGGGAGGGAGCCCAGGAAGGAGGGGGCACATCTTGGGGATGTCTGAGTGTTGGGGGTGGTTAGAGTTGCTAGGGACTCCCCGGGGTGCTCACTGCCTTCCCCCCTTCTTATACATGAACTGCGGACCCGGGATCAAGGGCACTCAGCTCTGAATGACCAAGTCCAGCCGTGAACGGGAACGAGGGACTCAGTCTTCACCCTCATGGAGCCCTGCCCTGACCATCACAGGTCTTGTCCCGGGTTGGGGTTCCCCCAGCCAGGTGACCCCCGTGCCCTGTGCTCACCTTCCTGAGATGGGAGTCACAGACCCCATTTTCAACGGAAGAAAATGAGGCTCTGACACCCACCACGTGAGCTTGTGGGTCACAGGGCGGGGACATGGCCCTATTGTGGGTTTGCCCCCCGGACAATCCGACCCAAAGCCTGAGCTCGCACGGAGAATGAGGAGGCTGTAAGCCTGGAGATGAGGACGTCCTGGGTGGGCGCCATGGGAGGGGTGGTGGCGGCAGGGGTCTCTGAGGGGCTGGGGCTCCGTGGGCTCCCTGGGGGAGGGAGGCCTTAGGGAGGCCGGAGTGGGGTGAGGGGTGCCCACAGGGGAGGGCGTCTGGACCAGCTCACGCACGGCGCCGGATGTCGGGCCAGGACTCGGGGGTCACTGCAGGTTGGGGAGGGTGTGGATGCTTTGCCTCTGTGGACCCTAGCTGCTGACCGTGGAGGAAACGCCATCCCAACCCTTAGGATGTGAGCTCGAGGGTGGGGTGGTGTCTGAGCTTCACCATCGTGTGCGGGTGCCTGCACACAGCAGCAGACAGATATGGCTGCTGACGCGTGCGGGGATGAGTGAATGGACACGAGGCTGCGGCTCCCATCTGTCGCTATAAACAGCGGGGCCCGCGGCATGCGACTCTGGGACGGTCCCAGTGAGTCAGCGAGATGTGAAGTGTCATTCCTCACCCGGCACAGTTTGAGGGCTGAGAATCCAGCAGGGCACGGGACGGGGTGTGTGCGCACGGAGCTGACCGGAGCGGGTGCCGCTCGAACCGGGCACGGACGCCAGGAATACGTCGCTTGCGGGTGTTCTCGTCGGCCCTCCCTCTCCGGCTGTGGACGTAGTGGCCGCCGGCCTGGAGCGGAGGCCACACGGCCCCCAGGCGAGGGGCAGGGGCAGCACAGACCTGACGCGGAGGGGCAGGGAGAAGTGCCCGGGGCCTGCAGCCTGCCCGTCTGGACACGCGTGTGGGCTAAGCAGGTGACCTCTAGCCGGTCAGTCCCTGGAGCCACGACACCAGGGCGTCCGAGGGCGATGCTGTGGAAAGCCAAGCACCCTGTTCCCAGTTTGATAGTGACTCAAATGCCCAGGACCCACCTGTGAGCCAGGGGAGGTGGAGGTCAGCGGTGGGATTATGGGGTGTCTCCGGGCCCATCACTGTTCTCTTTCTCATTTCTAACATCCTGTAGGAAATATGCCAGTAACTGGAACAAGGTATCACACACGATGTCTGCATAACACCCTGTTCTAGATTTTCTGAAACAAGGTCCTCTACAATTAGGGTCATGGCAGACGCTGGACCCCGGCCAGCACCCCGGCGGGAGACACCGTGGCTGGCGTGCAGGGTCTGGGGCGGCAGGGCGGCCTGGCAGGGGCGGGGATTGGGGGACACACATCTCCCCCGGAAACCTGCTGTGTTCCTTGGGTCTCAGCCCTCCCCGCAGTGTCTACATTTTGTATTCCGCCTGAAACTGGCCCAACCTTTTGTTCCAGAATTTCACATGGCCAGTAACAGCCGGGACAGAGGAGTGAGCGCACAGGTGTTTCCTCCAGCTGCCCTGGGCCAGTGCCCACCTTTCCTGTCTTGTTTCCCAACTGTCCCTGAGGGCCTGAGGTGGAACCACATGGCTCACCCAGCCTGGGGGCAGTGTGGGCTCTCAGCAGGGATGGAGGGTAGCAGGAGGCAGGGGGTGGGGACGCCAGAGGCGGGGGTGGGGACACTGGGGCAGGACTGGGGCCCTCCAACCAGGGCAGGGGAGGAGAGGCAACCTGGAGCAGGGGAAGGGAGGCTCGGGCTCAGCTCGTGGGCCTTTGTCCTCACTTAGCCGCGTGCCGGGACCCAGCCAGGAGAGCGCGCACCCCGCCCTGGAGACTCCACCCCTCCTCGTCCAGCATGGTGCACATCCGTGGTGGTTTGGAAGGGTTCCTCCTGTTGCTGTGGGGCCTCGTCGTGCGCACTGGGTGTGCGCAGCCTGTTGCAGGGCGACCCGTGCCCACCCACAGTTTGTAGCCATTGCACGGGGCTCAACTGGTGCCCAGAGTCCACTTAGGACTTTCCGGTGCAAGGGCAGGTCTGGGTGCCCTTCGACTGCCCAGCCGCCCTGGGGGACCGGGATCCTTTGCCTGTCCCCGGGCCGTTGTCTTGCACTGTCCTTGTTTGTGTATGAAGGGACCGGCTGGAGACCTCCGTCCCTCCATGGAGGATGGGGACCCCCATCATCCAGCAGGTGAGAGGGCGGATCCTCGACGCCAAGGGGGGCACCGTCCACCACCACTGCCCTCGAACCCCTCGGGGCGCCTGGGGGCAGGGGCACACCTGAGGTCATTTTTCCTGTAATGACCTGGTAGCAGGTGCCCAGCTGTAGCTAGGGAGGCTGTGTTGGGCCTTTTCTATACAGAGAATAATGCAGATGTGCTGGTTTCCGCAGGCTCCTCTAATGCAGCTGATGTTGTCAAGGTTCACCATGAGTGCGGCATGGACCGGGAGTTCAGTCTGGCTCAAGCCTAATAATGTTCTTCAAATCATTTTTATTGTGTAGATAGGCCGTGTTCTGTATCCACTCAGCAGTCGATGGACATTGGGGGTGTTTCTACCTTTGGGCAACTGTGAGTGGCAATGCTGTGAATGTTCACGGTCAGGCTTTTCACAGGTTTTCATCCCTGGATCATACGGATACTCCGTGTTTACGTTTTGAAAAATGGCCAGAGAGTCTCCCAAAGGGCTACATCACTTTATATTTCTGCCAGCAAAGGGGGAGGACCCCAACGTCTACGCATCCTTGCCAACACTTCTTAATATCTATCTTTTTAATGACAGCCGTCCTGGTGGATGTGAACTTGTATCTCATTGTGGCCTTGATTGGATTTCCATCCTAAAGAACGATGTGGAACATTGTTGGTCACTTGTTTATCGTTTGTCGAGAAACGTCTCCTCAGCTGCATTTCCCATTTTTTTAAATTTTTTTTTAACGTTTATTTATTATTGAGAGAGACAGAATGTGAGTGGGTTAGGGGCAGAGAGAGAGGGAGACACAGAAGCAGAAGCAGGCTCCAGGCTCTGAGCGGTCAGCACAGAGCCCGACGCGGGGCTCGAACTCACGAGCTGTGAGATCATGACCTGGGCCGAAGTCGGACGCTGAACCGAATGAGCCACCCAGGCGCCCCTGCATTTCCCATTTTTAAATTGGATGCGCAGTTTCTTCCTATTGAGTTGTAAGATTTAATATGCATTCCACATGCAAGTCTCTTAGGATATACGTCCTTAGCTGATTCATTTTCCCATTCAGTAGGGTGCCTTCTAGCTTTCGTGATGCTGTCTTTCAGTTCACCTACTTGTAGTGTTTCTTTTTGAGAGAGAGAGAGAAAGAATGCAAGTGGGGGAGGGACAGAGAGAGAGGGAGACACGGAATCCGAAGCAGCTCCAGCTCTGAGCCATCAGCGCAGAGCCTGATGCGGGGCTTGAACCCACGAACTGTGAGATCATGAGCTGAGCTCAAGTCGGCCGCTTAACCGACTGGGCCCCCCGGGCGCCCCTGATTTTGTTTCACTGATGTGTGGCATTCAGTCAGTTCCGTATATACCTCGATGATTGGATAGCTGTGTGTATGGCCGAGTGGTCACACAGCAGGTCCTGTTAACGTCCATCTGCACACGTGGTTGCACATGTTTTCTTGTTACAGAGACTTTTCAGATTTACCCCTTGGCAGTTTCCACCCGTGCAATGCAGTATTAACTATAGTGACCACGCTGCACATCACGTCCCTAGACTTATTTATTTTATCACTGGCAGATTGTGCCTTTCGACCACCTTCCCCGGTTCGCTCATCCCTTAGCCCCTGCCTCTGGCAACCACCAGTGTGATCGCTCGATCTGTGAGTTCTTTGAGCTCTGTTTTTAAGATCCCACTTACAAAGGAAATATGATATTTGTTTTTCTCTGTCGGACTTATTTCACTTAGCATAATATCCTCGTCTGTGTTGTCACAAATGGGTTTCCTCCTTGTTTATGACTGACTAGTATTCTGTGCTATGTACGTGTCTGTGTGAGCACACTCCCACATCTTCTTTTTCCGTCCATCCACGTGGACGCTTGGGTTCCTTCCACGTCTTGACTCTGTAAGTAATGTTGGGGGGCGGGGGTAAGATATCTTTTGGTGTGAGTGTTTCGTTTTCTTCCTGTAAATACCCGAAAGTGGAATTGCCGGGTTACATGGTGTTTCTTTTTTCGATGTCTTGAGGAGCTTCCATGCTGCTTTCCGCATCGGCTGCACCAGTTTACTGTCTCGTACAATTTCTTTCTTGGTACTGTGCTTGGATCCTGCAGCCTTGCTGAACTATTTTATTACCTCTGAAAGCTTTTCTGTGTATTCTGTACGATTTCCCATGTACACAGTCATGTTATTTGCAACTAGAGACGTCTTTCCTTCATTCCCTCCAATCTAGATGCCTGTTATCCCCCTTTCTTGCCTCGTCGACACGGCCGAGACCTCTAGGACAGCGTGGGCTGAGTATTAGGTACTCACGCATAAGGTCTACAGGTGAGGAAGACGCCCTGGGGTGGATCCTCGGGCTGGGGCTTCTCTGCGCAGCACTGGAACGTTTTCTGGTTTTGTAAAGGCACGTGGGAAGGCGCTCCTGTGGCCAATTTCCGTCCTCCTGCGGGACCAGTGCTGACTACGGTGCCGGCTAGACCCTTGGCTCCAAAGCTCGCACCGCCTTCAAGGCCAGCTCTTTGGTACCGAATCTGGAGTTAGAGCCCTCTCCGGCACAAGCCCAGCAGCAGACAGAGCGGCAGCTATGGGCTCGGGCCGGCTCTCTCACCTGATCCAGTGTCAAGTCCAGAGCCGTTGTTCTAACATCAGCTCACGTGAGAGCCCCGGAACCACAGCCAGCTCCAGCACCGGCTCCAGGACCAGCGGAAGGGCTGGAACCAGCACAGGCACCCGCGGTATCACCGGCTGCAGAGACAGAGGCAGCTCTGTCGTCAACCGACTTGCCAGGTCCGGCACCAGCCAGCTCTGGAGTCTGGGTCGGACCGACGTATATTCCAGAGCAACGGACAAGGCAGGAGTGAACTAGACCTGGTCCTCATCGCTTTCGGCAGCACGACTAGAGCTACAGGCATCTCTAGGGCTGGACCCGTCTCCAGAGCCAGCGTCAGCACCGGAAGTGGCCTCAGCGCCAGATCCCGCCCTAGGGTCAGCTCCGGCACCGGCTGAAGAGCTTGAGAGACCTGCAGAGCCAGCCAGCTCCCGCTGAAGCTCCAGACCCAGAGTCAGTCTGAGCCCCGGCCTCTGCGTCTGAGCCACTGGCACAGCCGGTTCTGTCACCAGCTCAGAACCAGAGCCAGAACCGGCTCCAGAGCCCGAGGTCAAGCCCCGTGCCAGCTCGAGTCAACTCCAGGTCCGGCACTGATTCAACTGCCGAGATCGAGGCCGTTCCAGCTTTAGCTCTGGTGCCAGGTCCAAGGTCAGGTTCGGTGTTCTCCCACCAGCCAGCCCTGACTCGATGCCAGCTGTAGCGCTGCCTCCAGAGACGGCGGCCGTTCTCTCACGAACTCCTGTGTCAGTCCTGGTGGTCGCTCCAGTGCCCACATTAGAGTGAGAAGCTGCTCGAGCCCCATGTAGCGCCAGTGCCAGGTTGCAAGGAAGAGCCAGCTCCAGCATCGGCTCCAGCATCAGCTCCAGCATCGGCTCCAACATCGGCTCCAGAACTAGAGTCAGGACCGAGTTCAGAGCCAGAGCTTGCGACAGCAACAGTTCTCATACCGGGTCCGGAGCAGAAGCCCCGCAAGTGCCGGCTGCTGCGCCAACTCCAGAGCGAAAGCAGCCTGGGGCACCAGTGGTAGACGCAGAGCCGATGCCACCTCCGGACAAAGAACCAGCTCTGGCACTGACATCCCAGAGACGTCCTGCTCTGGCACTGGCTCCATCACCGCCTCCTGTGCCAGAGCCCGTGTCCGCTCCAGCGCCGGCTCTGGAGACGGCGTCCGCCTGGACACTGGTTCCGCAAGTGGAGCCAATGCCGGGGCTCCGACCAGCGACCCCGCCGGTTTCGCCACCAGCCGGAGGGCCACATCCAGGACCGGCGATGCAAGCAGGGCCCCCGGCACCGGGTCCAGCATAGCAGCCGCGAGGAGAGCCAGCTCCGAACCAAAACAGCTCCAGCACCATGGACAGCTCCCGCAGCGGTTCCAGAATTGGATCCCCCAGGGACTCTGGCACCAGCTGTGTCGCTCGCACTGGCTGCACGGCCAGCTGCAGTTCCAGGGCCAAAGCTGATTGAACACCCACTCGGGAGCCAGAGCCAGAGTCTACAGCAGAAGCTCTAGCTTCAGCTCCAGAGCTATATCCGGCTGTAGAAGCAGGTCTGGGTCCTCTCTGGAGGTGCTTGTGGTTCTAGCACCTTCCCTAGAGCTGGAGCCAGGTCCAGCACCGCCTCTTGCCCCAGCTGCAGAGATGGGGCCAGCTCCAGCTTCAGCCCTGGGGCCAGTTCCGGGAGTAGAGCCCCCGTTCGAGCCAGAGCGGGAACTACCCATATGAGTGTCTGCTCCTTCCTCAACCACCACCGTCGTGGGGGCCGGTATGGGGCTGGGGTCAGGACGGTCCATGCTGGGCCGGCCACCCCAGGTACCCTGGTCACTCCACTCAGAGCTCGCCTGCCCGATCCCTCCTGGAGATCATAGTCCCTGGGGCTCTGCACCCCCGTTTTCCCAAGCAAGGCTCTCAGTGGCCCAGGAGACCGTAGAGGCTGAAAGCCGAGGCTTGTACCTGACAAATGATATAAAATTTGACCCAGAAACTCCACTTGATGGCTTGTGTCCTGAAAAAGGAGAGATTTATGCACATGCTTGATCCCTTGAGGAAGCTGGGAGTGAAAACTCAGAAACGGCCCACGTTCCAGGGCCCGGGCTCTTTGGAAATTCTGATGTGGGTACCCAGGATGCAGAGGAAGAGACTTGAGTGGCCAGCACCCAGCCCCGGGGAAAGCTGGTTCGGGAAGAGCACACACCCCACGCCTGCCTCACCCCACACGCTGCACCAGAGTTTCTCCGCTGGTCCTGGTATGAGCCCTGCTGGGGGAGGGTCCGCGCCTGTGGCCGTGGATGGGGGCTGCGCTCTGTTGTCTCAGAGAGGGGTGCCGGTCACACTTCTCGCTGGGGATCTGCTGGGGCCTCTGCTTCCTCACGTTGCCACCTGGGCTGCCAGTCCCGAGACCAGAAACCTGCCCGTCTGACGGTGACCAGCGCTGCGTCCCTTGGGTTTCACTTGCCCGAGTCCCTCCCCGGGACGCCCCGCATCTCTGACGCCTACTCCCATGGGCGCTGCCTCCCCTTGGACTGGGACGGGTCTGACCTCCATCCCGGGGAACGCACTGATTTGGAGCATTATTTGGCCCACAGGCCTATGAACCGTTCTGGCCCTGGGTCGTGAGGGATGCTCTCCCCACTGTGGTGTGACCGTCCAGCCTTCTGTATCTCCCGGTTTCTGTTTGGGCCACGGGAGGAACAGCCGTGTCCTCTCTGGTGTCAGGCTGTGGTGTCACGGCACAAACAGGGGTCTCCACCCAGAGACCGTTGTCACCGAAGGGGCCTCTTTTTCCCCCCTAATCTTTAATCCATTGTGATGTCAATATCAAAGGAGAAAAAGTCTATTTCAAACGACCACAAAGTACAAAAATGAATCTGTCCCATCTGAAAAGTCGGTGCGGACCCAAAGGTATCTCTGGCGAGATTCCACTTGAAGGAAACCTCCAGAGTAGGTAACAGAACACGGAGAGAAAACACTGGGGGTTCCCAGGGGCTGGCGTGGGCACGAATGGGGAGTGAGGGCTCCGGGTACACGGTGACCCTTGGGGACCGAGATATTCCGCAGCAAAATTCTGTGCCATGGTTCACAGTGTCGTGAGCATACCCCGTGCTCAGGAAATGCACAACGTAAAATAAATAAATTTTTATTGAAGATTAATGTGGATTTTAAACAAACCATGAACAAATAATGTACCACCTAAAAAGTAGAGGAGAGAAAGGATAAGGGAGAAGAGGAAGAGTCATTCTAGTGGAGGGGTCGGGGACTGGGACTGGAGCAACAATTAGAAATACAATAAACACCCCTCGAAGGCCTTTGAGCCCTGGATTTGTGGCCGGAATCCATAGGGGAACAAGGGCGATGGCAGGAACAGTGTCGGGAGCAGAAGCAGGAACCAGCTGACTCTGCTCAGGTGCCCGCTGTCCCCGCACAGGTACCAGGTCACCTGCTGGCTCTCCGGCCCCTGCAGGAGTCGCTCCAGACTCCACCCCTGCCTGCAGAGACGCCGAGGACCCCGATGCCCTTGGTTCGGGCTCTGGAGCCGCACCGGTTTCTGCTCCTGCACCAGCATCTTGAGAAGAAAACAGAGTGATGGTTGCAGTGGCTCCAAGGCCTCAGGGTGAGAGGAGGGACGGTCCCCCATCCCCCCAGCGCCCGCCTCTCCAGGGGCCTTTGCAGAGACACAACTCATCCCAGAGCCTCCCCGAGAAGCCACGGCCAGGAACCCACACCAGGACCATTGCCCCCTGCAGGCCACAGCCCAGGGCTCTCAGTCTCTGCTCCTGGCCCCACACCAGCCCCCGGGGTCTCCTCCCTGGGTGGCTCAGCACCGCCTGGGCCCCGTGAACACACATCTCCCACCCCATCCTTCTCACCCTCGGGGTCTGGCTCCGGGGGCTCCGGATCCTCATCCCAGGACCCGTGAACCAGGACCCTGTGGAGGGGCCAGGGTGGTGAAGGAGGCCTTCCCAGGTCATCTCCAGGCTCTGCTTCCCATGAACTCTGTGCGGCCACTCTCTCCCTGGGTCCAGGGTGGCCCTCCTGGGCGACGGGGCACACGCACAACTCTCTACGGCAGGTGTAATGGGATTCGGCAGACGTTTCCCGATTTCATCGGTTGATTTCTGTAAAGACAGTGACCCGCGGCCGTCCCGGAGACATCACAGCTGTGCCCGGCCATCCTCAGTGTCCTTCCATCCTCTCCACCTGTGGGTCCCAGATTGGACACAGACCTGGGTGTGCATACACGTGCGCCTAGGACACAGTGACATCCACCTACAGGCTCGGGATGAACATCGGGGACAAGAGGGCCACCCCAGCACACCCTGTCCCTCCCAACCAGACTTGACCGAGTGTGAGCCTGACCCGCCCACCAGTCATCTAACCCCTTCATCAGCCTGCACCTGAAAGGGTGGGCCCTCCACACACGACCCCTCCTTCCACACAGACGCACACACACACACACACACACACACACACACACACGGGGGGGGACATGGGGCCGCACAGGTCAGATCAGAGCGGTGTCAGGCTGGACTGAATGTCTCTGGGTCTCCCTGTGTTACCTTTGGGTCCCTGCGAGCTAGAGACCTGAGGCATCCTGTGCACGACCTGACCCACTGTCTCCAGGGTCGGGAAGGGTCGCAGCCACGGGCTCCCCTGAACCTGCAGCCACAGGACACGGGCACACAACAGGAGAACATGTTCGTCAGGCAAAGGTGTCCCAATGAATGAGCCCAGTCGGGCGCTGTCTCCAGAACGTGGGTGCCTGGTGACCCGGTTTCTGAGTTCATTGGGCTCTGTGACCAGGGAGGTGAGGTCACTTCCTGGGGTCCCCTTATCCGGCTTCCTGCTCCTACAAGAGCCCCTCCCAGGCTGCAAAGGGCTCTCCTCCACCCCATGCCCTGTCCCTACAGTGACACCAACACAACCCAGACACATCTCCGCGAGGCCTGGTGCGGCTGGGGCCGCAGCTTTGGGCCACAGAGCTGGGTTCAGACCTGGGTTTTCCTCCTGACCAGTGCTGGGACCCCGCACAGACCCCGTGCCTCCTGGGCCCCCCCAGTCTCCCCATCTGCACAGTGGGGTCCTTGTGGCATTTACTCGTAGGGACGCCATCAGGGAGCCACCTGTAGATACGTCCCGTGCCTGCTATCCCATGAGGCTCGTGGGCACACGTGGCCGTGGAAGGATGAGGAAGGGGTGGGCCTGGCACAGAACACAGGAGAGGGCCGAGTGGAGTCTCTTTGAGGTCATGGCCTCCTGCTCAGCCCAGACCCAGGTGTGTGCCGACCCCTAGGGCACCTGGACCCCAGCTGCCGGCCGGGCTCGAGGACAGAGACCAGAGTGTGTCCCTGTGTCCTGTAGCTCTACACAACTCACCCTGTCCCTCCCAGTCACCCTTCACCTGGGGTGTGGACATGACCCTCCCATCAGCCTGCTCCTGCTCTTGGTGGCTTCCCCCCCACGTCCCATCCTTACAAGCACACACAGCCTCACACACATTCACAGACACAGGGAGGCTCGTGTGACTCACCAGTCGGATCAGGGCCGTGTCAGGCTAGACCGGCCAGGCCTGGGCCTTCTGGTGTCACCTTTGCGTCCCTGTGGGCACGTGACCAGAGGCTTCGGGGGTGAGACCGGACCCACCGTCTGCAAGTGGGAAAAGGCTCTCCCTGTGGGCTTTCCTGAGACCACAGCCTCGAGATATCAGGACACAGCATGAGAACACGTTGCGCATTCGAAGGTCTCCAACCACGGGAGCTGAGTGGGGTGCTTCTCTAGAATGGGGGTGTCTGTGATACACACGGGTGCATTTGGGGATCCCCTGGCCATCGGCCTGGCGTGGCTACCCTCATGGGCATGTTCCCTGGAGACAATGTCCCCGCCCACACCTGTTCTCTCCCCCAACCCCTGTCACCTCCAGGGTCCACTCATCCTTTGACCCCCACGCGGATGGTTAGTTACTGGGGGGCGGGGACTGTGTTTCCATGCAATTGCGTGGACCTGTGCCCACTCGGGGATGCCCAGAGGAAAGGACCCCACACGGGGTGGGTTCAGTGGTCCTCCAGGATCTTAGAGGCTCTCATTCCTTCGAAAACCCCCTGGGAAAGTGAAGCCCTGGCCTAGGAGCCCAAAACCTCCCCCAACCCCTCTAGGCTCTGCTCACCTGGTGGGTCCCCGGCCAGTCCCTGCCTCTCCTGGCCTCAGTTTCCCGACTGTTCCATGAGAGCTTGGAGGAGGAGCTTCACCAGTCCGGCTACAGTGGCCCCTGGCTCCCAGTTTTGGGCAGGATGTGGCGCTTGGCCTTGTGGGCGGGGAGGTGCTCCCACCAAAGGTCGAGGCAGGTGGAACCCTCGCAGGTGCACCGGGACCATGGGACTGCGTGCACAGGACCACCTCGCGGCAGGAGCCCACGACTCCTGGGGTCGTACGTATACAATCTCCACCGCCCGCTCAGTGACCCTCATATCCTCTTAGGCCTGGGGCCACGGCCACTCCACCCAGGCAGGGCGGTAGGACGCAGTGGGTATGGAGACACGGGGCAAGAGGGAAATGAGACAGACCCCCACCCTGCTGACCTGGCCCCCACACTCCACTCCACTGTTCATCTGGGCGCCTGGCTGAGCAGGGGGAGGGGGAGGTGGACACCAGTGTGGGCAGGGAGAGGTCAAGCCGCCCTTCCCTCCTCCCCATCCCCTCCCCGTGCCTTCCCGAGAGCCCTTCCCCCCACAAGCTCCCCCACTTGGGACACCTTCACCTCCCTGCTTTCATCCCCCACACACCCACCGGAGGTCGGATCCACCGACCCCATCTTCAAAAAGAGCACCGAGGTCCCAGAAGCTGGCATAGAGCTTGCGTGTCAGAGGACTCTGACGTGGCCCGGCTGTGGGTGTGAGCCCGGGTCGCTCTGACCCGAAGCGTGGGCTTTCTCAGGACCCCGAGGAGGTGACCTCTGAAGCCAGCCTTAGAGATGAGGGTGTTCTGGATGGGAGCCATGGAGCGGGGCGGTGGTAGCAGGGGGCTCGAGGGGCAGGGATGGTGGGCTCCCTGGGGGAGGAAAACACTAGGGAGGGGGGAGGGGAACACCCTGGGGAGGGCATCTGGCCTAGTTCACTCGGGGCTCGGATGTCAGATAAGGAGTCGGGGGTCACCGCGGCTTGCCAGGTGCAGGGGACGTGATCAGGCAGTGTCGTCAGAGCCACCGCATCCTAGATCTGGAGGGAGCTCACAGGCTTGTTATTTGCCCCCAGGCAAGAATGGATTCCCAAGCACCGGCCTGGGAGGATGATGTTGCCTCAGTCTCCTCCTCTGTAGAGCAGAGCAGGTCGTCGCCTCCTCCCGGGGCTGGATTCCCCGGCAGGTCCAGAGATGGTCTCCTGTCAGAGGAGTTGTTCAAGTGAGGTCTGTACCTCGGTGGTCTCGGAGAGGGGACCAAGGGACGTTCCCCCTGCCAGCTCGGCGGATGCTCTCGTCCAGGCTGCTGATCCTCACGTCCAGGCCGGCACCGGTGATGCGGTGTCGCCCGCCGGTTGGGGGTACAGGGGCAGTGAGCAGCTGTGTTTTGGACCCTGAGACACAGAGCTTGTGAGTGCCCAAGGCTGCCCCGGGGCGTGTGGAGGCTGAGGCTGAGCTGACGCCTGATGTCTCTGGGAAGGACCCGGAGGGCAACCTGCGCCCTGGGGACTCTGGGGGGGACTGGGAGGACAACCTGGGCCCTGGGGTCCCGGGAGGGACTGAGAGGCCAGCGCAGGCCCTGGAGTCTCTGGGAAGGACCGGGAGGACAGCCCGGGCCCTGGGGTCCTGCCTTGTTCCTGCCATGGGAGGGGTCAGTCTGCATCACCCATTTCACAGAGCAGGAGAGTGAGGCCCAGAGAACGGAGGCAGGTGTTTCTGGGCACAGGGCTGGTCAGCAGAGAGCTGGAATACCACCTCCGGGGCCCCTGCCAGCCCGGGCAGGGACACCCCGAGTCGAGGGTGATCCTTCCCCTTGTGCTTGGCCACTCATTCTTCCCAGACGTTGACGGTGGCCTGTTCCTTTTGGCCACAGATATCGCTGGCCGACCAGGAGGGAGTCCAGCTGGTAGGACAGGTCTAACTACAGGACACAGGGACACCTGTGAGCTACCAGGAGCCACAATGTGGTCTCTGTCCCCTAGCCTGCCCGGCAGCTGGGGTCCAGGTGCCATAGGGTCAGCACACACCAGGGTCTGGGCTGAGCAGGAGGCCATGACCTCAAGGAGCCTCCACTCGGCCCTCTCCCTGCTCCTGCCCGGTCTCACCACCTGTCCTCCCTGAGGGGCTCCAGGGCCCGGATCCAGGCCCCTGATGGCTGCTCGGGCTCCAGCCGTGGAAGATGTAGAGCCTGTGGAGCAGCTGGACCTCTTGGGGCTGGAGGGAGGACCGGCCACCGACGGGGCCTCGGCTGGGGAGGATACGTGCCTCTTGGGGTGAGGAATGGGCTGATACCCGGTCCTGGGGTCACGGCTCGTGTATACAAAGGGCTGAAATCACTGAGTGCCCGGGGGATGGCCAGTTAAAGTAGCCCCCTGACACTTGGTTTTCCTGGAGGTGCCCCCTGGCCTCCAGGGGCCTCTTCCCACCCTCTGACTCCACCCAGGGCTGTAGCCAGGCACAGGCTGGACCTCTGTCCAAGGTCCTGCCAGGAAGACAAGCCGGAAGGAGGAAAGGAGAAGGGCAGGGGGAGGACCGACTTCTCCCTGCCCTGAGTTGGCCTCCACTGCTGCCTCCAGGACCCTGGCCCAGCCATGCCCCAGGGTCCATGCACCTGGACCCCGGGGTGGAGTCTGCTGTCCAGGCCAGCTGGGTGGGATGGGTGTAGTCACTGGCCGTCGTGTCCCCAGATGTCCAACCCACCTGGCCTCACACCCTGAGGCTTGCCTGGATGGGGAGGGCATGGTTCTGGGGCTCAGGACGGTTGGGGTTCCAGAGTAGTTGGCAGAGGTGGGAATACGGGGGACCAGCCAGGTGGGGAGCGATTGGATTCATGCACGTCAGCGTCACCTCTGGATCATCCACAGGTGTTGAGTGCTGGTCCCTGGGCATACCTGGCCATGACACAGACCCGGCTGACCCTGGAGAGGGAGGCCTGTGTACACGAGCACCTCCCATCCACCTACCCCCGGGGGTGAGCCTGGGCCAGGGCCACGCTGATGCACTTCCCCGTCTGACCCTCAGGGACAGGGGGGACACTGAGGTCAGGAGAGGCAAGGACTGGCCTAGGACAACTGAGGTGTGCAGGGTCCAAGGAGCAGGGCTGGTCTCCAATCCTAGGCCAGCCTCTACCCCCACATGGGGTTGTCCCTGGGAATGAGAGGCCCTGAGATGCTCGGGGGTCCCTATGCACCCCATCCGTGTGACGCCGTGACCTCTGGGCATCTCCAGAAAGGCGCGTGCACACACACACAAACACACACACACACACACACACATATTCTGACTGTCCCACTGGAGACAGTGGGAGGGGTGGGTAATAGGGGGACAGAAGAGAAAGGCTGGAGGCAGTGGGGCCATGGGGTAGAGACATCAGGATTCCTGGCAATATCCCGGGACCCAACACATAGGGAGGGAGACATGGTGGCTGAGGGTCAGGGGGTCCCCAAGGTGTCCGGGGGGATTGCCAGGAAGTAGGGGAGGACGGGGTCTGGGGTCCTGTGTCCACCATGCTGGGCCCCTGGAGCTAGGAAGTGTGGACGCGGCTACAGCACGGAAGGACTCAGCTTCCTCCTCTTAAACTGGGCTGCGTAGACAGTGTCCCAAGGGTCCCACAGGCTCATAGACCACTCTGTGTCCTGGGATCTTCATCCTCTGTTCTCCCCTCCTGGGAAAATGCTTCCTACTCCCTCAAGGTCCTTCGGAGCGGAGGGCAGCCTGGGGGCCTGGAGGACCGAGGACCTGGGTTTGCAGCTCGTGGCCAAGCAGTGGACCCTGGTGTGGACACTGAGGTCAAGACCCTCCTGTTTGGAGCCTCGGGTCCTCATTAGGAAGTGGTTCCCCAGGGAGAGCCCTGGCTGGGGAGAGGAGGCCTCGTGAGGGACCTGAGCACTGGGCCAGGGGAGGGACACGAGCCACAAGGGAGGCTTCTGAGGGTTGTCACCTGGACCTTGGAGCTCACAGGACCTGCGCCTATGAGACACAAAGAGAGAGACAGAGTCCGAGGCAGAGACAGAGAATGGACCCACGAGAGAGGAATCCAGAAATTCTATGTATCGGCTCAGAAATGACACCCGGTCATCATATTCTAGCCCTTAGAACCTGGTCACATGGGCCGTCCACCCGGGAGGGGAGGGGGTGACAGAGGCACGTAGGACCAGGAATCAGGAAGGCTGGGAGCCACAGTGGGGACCGCCCAGCATGTAGGCCCAGACCATGCACTGGGACCAGAGCCCAAATGCAATGGGGCCCCTGGAGTGCGTGTCCGGTGGGCACAGGGCGTGAACGAGTTCACCTCCACCTTCCCTGGGCCTGGGACCCAGGCAGGAGGGGTGGCTGTGCCTGGACCCGGAGAGGACCGAGGCCCGCGTGAGTGTGTTCCGTGCCGGGCCCACCCCTTCCTCGTCCTTCCACGGCCACATGTGCCCACGAGCCTCATGGGATAGCAGGCACGGGACGTGTCTACAGGTGTCTCCCTGATGGCGCCCCTACAAGTAGATGCCACAAGGACCCCACTGTGCAGACGGGTGACCGGGGGCCCCGGGAGGCACAATGCAGGGTCCCAGCACTGGTCAGGGGGAAAACCCAGGTCTGACCCCAGCTCTGTGGCCCCAAAGCCGCGGCACCGGCCGCACCAGGCCTCGTGGTGACGTGTCTGGGCTGTGTTGGTGTCACTGTAGGGACAGGGCATGGGGTGGAGGGGAGCCCTTTGCAGCCTGGGAGGGGCTCTTGTAGGAGCAGGAAGCCGGGTAAGGGGACCCCAGGAAGTGACCTCACCTCCCTGGTAACAGACCCCAACAGAACTCGGAACCCGGGTCACCAGGCACCCACGTTCTGGAGACAGCGCCAGACTGGGCTCATTCGTTGGGACACCTTCACCTGACCAACATGTTCTCCTGTTGTATGCCCGTGTCCCGCGGCTGCCGGCTCGGGGGAGCCCGTGGCCGCGACGCTTCCCGACCCTGGAGACAGTGGGTCAGGTTGTGCACAGGACGCCTCAGGTCTCTAGCTCGCAGGGACCCAAAGGTAACACAGGAGACCCAGAGACATCCAGTCCAGACCGACACCACTCTGATCTGAACTGTGCGGCCCCACGTCCCCTCCCGTGTGTGTGTGTGTGTGTGTGTGTGTGCGCGTGGAAGGAGGGGTCGTGTGTGGAGGGCCCACCTGAGCAGGTGCAGGCTGATGAAGGGGTTAGATACCTGGTGGGCGGGTCAGGCTCACACCCCTGTCAAGGCTGGAGGGCAGGGACAGGTTGTGCTGGGGTGGCCCTCTCGTCCCCAAGGTTCATCTCGAGCCCTGTAGGTGGATGTCACTGTGTCCCAGGCGCAGGGCTGTGCACACTCAGGTCTGTGTCCGATCTGGGAGCAGCGGGGAGGGAGGGCGGAAGGACACTGAGGATGGCTGGGCGGGGCTGTGATGTCTCCGGGCCGTCCGCGGGTCACTGTCTTTACAGAAATCAACCGATGAAATCGGGAGGCGACTGTCAGAATCCCGATTCGTCTGTCCTACAGAGCTGTGCGAGTGCCCCGTCGCCCAGGAGGGCCACCCTGGACCCAGGGAGAGAGTGGCCGCACGCAGGTCTCAGGAAGCAGGGCCTGGAGTTGGCCTGGGAAGGCCTCCTTCACCGCCCTGGCCCCTCCACAGGGTCCTGGTTCACCGGTCCTGGGATGAGGACCCGGAGCCCCCGGAGCCAGAGCCCGAGGGTGAGAAGGCTGCTGCGGGAGATGTGTGTTCACGGGGCCAGGGCGGTGCTGGGCCACCCAGGGAGGAGCCCCCGGGGGTTGGTGTGGGGCCAGGAGCAGAGATTGAGAGCCCTGGGCTCGGCCTGCAGGGGAGCAGAGGTCCTGATGTAGGTTCCTGGCCATGGCTTCTCGGGGAGGCTTTGGGGTGAGTTGTGTGTCTGCAAAGGCCCCTGGAGAGGCTGGCGCTGGTGTGAGGTGGGACCGTCCCTCTTCTCACCCTGACGCCTTGGAGCCACTGCAACCATCACTCTGTTTCCTTCTCTAGAGTCCGGGGCAGGAGCGGAAGCCGGTGCGGCTCCAGAGCCCGACCCAAGGGCATCGGGGTCCTCGGAGTCTCTGCAGTCAGGGGTGGAGTCTAGGGCGACTCCTGCAGGGGCCTGGGAGCCAGCAAGGGACCTGGGACCTGTGCAGGGACAGCAGGCAACTGAGCAGAGTCAGCTGGGTCCTGCTTCTGCTCCCGCTTCTCCTGGTTCCACTGTTCCTGCTTCTGATCCCAACAATGCTCCTGCCATCGCCCTTCTCCCCGCCCCTGCCACTGCCCTTGATCCCACATGGATGTCGGCCAAAAATCGAGGGCTTGAAGACCTATACAGGGTGCTTTTTTTATCTTATTTTATTTTTTGTTTATTATATTTTATTTCAAATTCATTCTCCAATCCCTGACCCCGAACCCCACCAAAATGTCTCTTCCTCTTCTCCCTTATCCTTTTTCTCTTCGATTTTTTAGCTGTTATGGTATTTGTTCATTAGTTATAATCTATATTAATCTTCAATAAAATGTTTTATTTATTTTACGTTGTGCAATTCCTGAGCACGGGGTACGCTCACAACGCTGTGAACCTCACCACAGAATTTTGTTGCAGAATATCTCGATCCCCAAGGGTCACTGTGTACCCACAGCCCTCACTCCCCATTCGTGCCCCCTCCAGCCCCTGGGAACACCCAGTTTGCTTTCTCTCCATGTGCTGTTACCTCCTCTGGAGGTTTCCTTCAAGTGGAATCTCACAAGAGATACCTTTGGGTCTGCACCGACTTTTCAGACGGGACAGATTCATTTTTGTACTTTGTGGCCGTTTGAAATAGACTTTTTCTCCATTGACTTTGAAATCACAATGGATTAAGGATTAGGTGGGAATATGGATGCCCCTTCGGTGACATTGGGCATGGTCTCGGGGTGGAGACCCCCGTGCGTGCTGTGACACCACAGCCTGAAGCCAGACAGGACACAGCTGGTCCTCCCGTGGCCCAAACAGAAACCGGGAGATGCAGAAGGTCAGACGATCACACCACAGAAGGGAGAACATCCCGCACGACCCAGGGCCAGAAAGGTTCACAGGCCTCTGGGCCAAATAATGCGCCAAAGCCAGTGCGTTCCCCGGGATGGAGGCCAGACCTGTCCCAGTCCAAGGGGAGGCGACCCCCACGGGAGCAGGCGTCAGAGGTGCGGGTCGTCCCGGGGAGGGACTCGGGCAAGTGAGACCCCAGGGAGGCAGCGGTGGTCACCTTCAGATGGGCAGGTTTCTGGTCTAGGGAACGGAAGCCCAGGTGACAACGTGAGGAAGCTGAGGCCCCAGCCGATCCCCAGCGAGAAGTCCTTGTCCTGCAGGGGACCGGCTGGCCCAGTAGTGGGAGAGCCCCCAGAGCCCGGGGTGGGCCTTCCCCAGCCCCATGTGGGGCCCCAGGCAGGTTGGTCAGCTCTGCTCCCCTGATTCAGTGGGTAGGGGCCCTCGGCAGGTGGTGGGATCCCCCAGGAGGAGGGACCCCGAGCCCCAGGACGCCAAGATGCACGCCTGCGGGTAGGACAATCCAAAGTCAAGGAGATGGGCTTCCTGACCCAGCTCGTCTTACTAGTGACTCAGGCTGTGCTATTAGCCCCGGTGTCCCCATCTGTGACATGGGGACGTAACGGGCCTTCAGATGGGTTGGCGCATTCCCTGAGACATGAGGTGGAATCGTGGCCCGGTGACTGGAGGACATAAGGGGCCACCTGGAAGGCTGTCCCAGAGTCCCCCAGGGCACAGGATTCCGGAAGCCCCTCCTTGGCCCCTGCCCACTGTCCCCCTTCTGGGAACACGCAGCGTTGTTTGCGGAGGAGGTGGAGACGATCCAGGAGGTCAGCAGGTCCCATGTGGAGGAAGGTCAGCGCTGGAGGGACAGAAGGACGTGTCCCGTGCCCCCTTCCAGGGCCCGAGCTGTGACGCCCTCTGACCTGACCTGGTGTGGACCCCGCTTCTGTGGTTTCACTCCCTCCCTCCATCCCTCCCTCCTTCCCTCCTCCTTCCCTCCCTCCTTCCGTAATTCAGCCGGGGATCTCAGGTGCCTGCCGTGTGCCGACCGCCGTGACCTCATCGGTTTGCACGACCCAACTGGGTCCCCCACGTGGCATCTTCCTTGGCACGGTCTGAATGTTCCTGGCCGTGTCCCCTCTGGCGAGTCTGGGAGGGAGGCCTCTGCCCACGTTCCCGACAAGGAAGCACGAGTCCAGAAGGTCCAGACGACCTGGCCCAAGTGCCAGCGTGTGGAGCCTGGACAGAGGGTGGTCCCTGAGCAGAGGAGGACTTGGGCCCACGCAGCCCGGAGGAGGAGGGGGAGCACTGTGGCGGCCTGGAGCTCAGGGCTTCTGGGAGACGGTGTCCTAAGCAGACTGGCTCTGTCCCCAGCGCCGTCGGGGTCCCCGCGCTCCCTGGGGCACGTGGCCCTGGCTGGCAGGAGAGGAGGTGCCTCTGGGGCAGGACACAGCCCTCAGGCAGAGCGGAGGGTCGCAAGTGCTCCCCAAGGGGCAGGTGGACTCTGGCGCCCTGAAGTGGCATCACCGGGACAGCAGTGCCTGCGGCTGGGGTCCCCATACCTGTCCCCTCCTCGGGCCCAGCAAAGGCCCGTCTGCATGGCGTTTCCCCCCAAACACAAAGTCTGGGCCAGGAACCACCCTCTTCAAGACCTTGCCCCCATTCTCTCTGCCCACCTCAAGTTACAAAAATGGACAATAGTTCAGGTGGTGGTGGATGCCCAGAGATGTTTGTGTTTCTGACCCACGTTGTGACGTCGCTGTGTCCGACCGGCCGTGGAGTCACGGAGAAGCAGGTGGAACATCTGGCAGCCACCAGGACCCGGCCCTGCAGGGGGCGGGGCTTGGCTCCAGTGGAGGGTTGGCGACCCGCCCACCGTTCAGTTCTGCAGCCCCCCCGCTCCCCAAGCCTCATCATTGCCTCTCCGTGAAGCTGCTACTGTTTGCTTTTCGGGGCTGTGACTTGTCTGAACCGCGTAAGGTCTGTTTCCTTTGTTGTGTGTGGCCCCTGGAGTCTCTGTGCGGCCAACTCAGGGGTCACTCAGCGGCCGGGGAGAGAGGTCGCCCGCGTCTCTAAGTTATAGAGAGGAGGTTCCCACAACCTTGCCCTCGGGTTCGAATAACGTTGGAGCGGCTCAGAGAACTCAGACAAGCCTGTCACCTCCTAGATCGCCCGTTTGTCACACAGGACAGCACTCGGGACCAGCCGGGCGGAAGGGATGGGGAGCACAGGGCAAGGTGCAGCGGAGGCTCGGAGCCCCCCTGCTCTCTGCCCATCATCTGTGCTCCTGACCGATCGGGTCCTTCCTCCCAGCTCATCTCGTAACGCCAGCCAAAGACCCTGAGGGCAGCCAAACTAACCCTCAAGCAACAGGGACGGACGTCCCTGACGTCAGCAAGACCCCGCGGGATTGACCCCAAGACAGCGATCGACCCGACCTTCACTGTCCACCTCAAGTACCCATGACCATTGTCCGAGATTGTCCTCATGTAAAATCCTAGGAAACAAATAAAACCTCACAAGAGATGGGAGGGCACCTGTCACGATCTCGCAGCTTGTGAGTTTGAGCCCCTCACCAGCCTCCGTACTAACAGCTCCGAGTCTGGATCCTGCTTCCGATTCTGTGTCTCCCTCTCTCTGCCCCTTCCCTGCTCATACTCTGTCTCTCCTGTCTCAGAAATAAATAAACATTAAAAATTTTTTAAAGTAAAAAAAGAAAGAAAAAGAGAGAGAGAGAACCACCACCAGGACTGTCTGCAGCACCTTGAGATGTCAGCCCCCCGTCTTCCCAGCACCGGCCTCACCGAAATGGATCCTTTCTTGAGTCACCACCCTTTCCTGTGTCTCTCTGCCCTTGGCTTTTGTCAGCGGTGAGTGGTCGAATCTGGTCTGTTGGGACCCTCGAAGCTAGTGCCCGTGCACACTCGGGCCCCGTGACAGTAACCGAGCATGTCACACTGTCTGCTATCTCCACGTGTTCACCAGGCGGATGGGCGTTCGGGGAGGCTTCATGACACGGGCACGATTGATTGGATCACTGGTCACTGGGGACCGAACACCGTCTCCGGCCCCTCTCCCTCCCCAGAGGTGGGGGGAGGGGATGGAAAGTTCCAGCCATGTCGTCGCAGGGTTGGCTCCCCCAGCAGCCAGCCTCCCCCCTCAGGTAGAGTCCAAAAGCCACCCATGAACACAGCAAAAGGCAGTGTCACGGTTTTCATCACTCGGGAAATTGGGGAAATCTGTGCCAGAAACAGGGGCGAAGACCAAATATATATTTACCGTGAAGCACAGTATCACGGTGCGTATTCAGTGGTGCACAACCGATGCCCAGATCTTTTGCATCTTGCAGAACCGGAGCTCTATACCCGGTGGACAACAACTCCCAGTCACCCTCTCCTGCCCAGCTCCCCCAAACCACCCTGCTCCTTCTGCTTCTGTGAGGCCGACCACTCTACTTGCCTCATCTCATAGAAGTGGAACCATGCAACGTTTGTGTTTTCTTGCCTTGCTTAGTTCATTTTGCATCCTGTCCTCAGGGTCACCCACATGGCAGGTGTCAGCAATTCCTTCCCGCTGAAAGCTGGGTGATGTACCAATGCACGTTCCTACCACATTTTGTTCATCCATCACTCACTGGTGGAGGTGGACACTGGGGTGCTCCTGTCTCTTGGCTGCTGGGAATTGTGCTGCTGCAAACTTGGGTGTGCAAATAACTCTTCACAATCCTGCTTTCAATTCTTTGCATGTGTATCCAGAAGTGGAATGGCTGCATCCTATGCCGGTTCCATTTTTCATGCTTGAGGAAACACCACACTGCTTTCCAGAGAGGTGGCAGATTTTACTTTCCCACCGACAGGCACGAGGGTTCTGATTTCTCCACATCCTCACCAATACTGGTTATTTTCTGGTTTTTCTCTTTGCTGTTTATAATAGTAGCCCCATCCTAGCCTGATCGGGGTTGTGGGGGAAGTAGACTCAAATTGTTAACATCAGGAATGAACATGGAGACATCACTACCAACCTTACAGAAATAAAGAGGATTATAAGACGATACCACAAAGAGTTTCCACCAGCACATCAGACAGCCTAGATAACACGGGTAAATTTCTGGGCCCCTGGGTGGCTCACTCATTAAGACTGACTTCGGCTCAGGTCATGATCTCACAATTCGTGTGTTCAAGTCCCACATCAGGTGAGCTCGAGCCCCACTTCACCTAAAACACAAGTTCCAGTCAGCCCCACTTCTCTCTCTCTCTCTCTCGCTCTAAAAAAAAAAAAAGTATCAATTCCTAGAAATATAAACACTACCAAAAACAACTCAAGAATAAATAATAAATCTGAATAGACCTATAGTAAGAGATTGAATCAGGAATCAAAACCCTCCCAACAAAGAAAATCTCAGTGCCAGGATTCACTGCTGGTTAATTCTACCAACCATCTGACAAAGAATTAACACGACTTGTCCCCAAATTCCTCAAAAAGAGAGGAGGGTACACTTCCTAATGCATTCACCATTGTTATCTTCTCCCTGGGGGATATTGTTCTCGTGGTTTCCTTTACGTATTTGTGCATATTTGAAATCGTTGGTTTTAAGTAAGTCTAGAGAGTCTAATGCATGAGCTTCCTCAGGAACGGTTTCCGTCAATTGCTTTGTTTTCAACGGTCTACGGGGTCCATGTTCTTGTTTCTTTGCACACCTCAAAAGTGTTTTTTAGTTGGGGTGCCCGGGTGGCTCAGTTGGTTAAGCATCCGACTTCAGCTCAGGTCACGATCTCATGATTTGTGAGTTTTGGCCCCGCATCAGGCTCTCTGCCGTCAGCACAGAGCCCACGTAGGATCCTCTGTCCCCCTCTCTCTCTGCCCCCCCATTCATTCTTTCTCTACCTCAAAATAAATAAATAAACTTTTTGTAAAAAGTGTTTTGGGGGAGGCACCTGGGTGGCTCAGTCGGTTAAGCGTCTGACTTCAGCTCAGGTCATGATCTCATGGTTTGTGGCTTCGGGCCCCATGTCGGGCTCTGTGCTGACAGCTGGAGCCTGGAGCCTGCTTTGGATTCTGTGTCTCCCTCTCTCTCTGCCCCTCCTTACTTGTGCCTGTCCTGGGCGAGTCTGCCCGCGGCGCCTCCCTACCCTCTGCCCCGGGGGACGGGGGCCATCAGCGCCCCATCTTACAAAGGGGAGCGAGCCTGAGGCGGAGGAGGCTGGAAACCCGTGCAGCCACGAGTCAGCATTCTGGAATCAGCAGCGCACCCCTGTGCCGAGCTCCCCTGGCAGACCCCCTCACCCGCAGGACCCGCCCCTGGCAAAACCCCTGCAGGTTCCCACCTGCTGTGAGGGAGTCGAGACCCTTCGGGCACAGCTCTGGTCAACGTGCCCTCGCAGACTTCACAGAACCTGCAGGGCCGCGCCACCTGCCCCTCTTGGCTCAGTGGTCGGTCCCTGGCCCCCCAGGACTGTGTCTGCCCCTGCAGGGCCCTCCCTTGAAGGCTACTGGGCCCTCAGTCGATGGCGGGTATTCCGGGGAGGGGTCACCCCTCATCTCCCCCAGATCAGGACTCAGGCCCAGCATGTGGCAGGGGAGGCAAAAGAGGGCCCCTGGAGGATGAGGGGGCTTGCTCGGGCCCCAGCACTGAACCGAGCGTGTAAGCTTCCGGGTCCAGGTCTGTATCTCCCCAACCCCAAGAGGTTGGAAGTCTTCTCCAACCGCCTCCCATGGCTGGTCCCTCTTTGAGGGGGCTCACTGCTCCCCACCCTGCACACAGCAGCTCCCCCATCATCGGGCAAGTGCGGTGAGCCCCTCGGTGACAGTTTTTTGAGCAGGCCCTAAGGCTACTTCCCGGTGCTTGGCCCAGAAACCCTTCCCACAGGGAAGGTGGGCACTCCGTTTCAATAGACGACATGCACACACACACACACACACATACACACACACTCACACACACACACCCCTGCCCAGCCACCAGTCAGGTCACCAGGGGCAGTCCAGACCCAGCCGATGTGATCGTGGGTTCACACCTCGACTCGGAGAGTCTGGTTTCCTCTGAGGACGTGCCCACCACCTGCCCACCCCCTGGGGACTGCACTCGGAGCCCAGAGGGGACACACGCGGACAGCCCGCGCACGCGCAGCAGGCAGCTACTGGCACTGGCCGAGGAGCCTGGGCAGTGAAGCTTCTGGTTGGTGATTTCAGCCGCTTGTCTCCAGGGACTGGAGTAGGATTCGGAGGCGACCCTGTGCCCTTCTTACTCCCTGAACTTGGGGCCAAGACCCGGGAAAGGGGTTGCAAAGGCCTCAGGGCCATCCTCTGGGGTCTCGGGTGAACTCTCCAGAGGGAGGAAGCCCCACCTGTCCACACGCGGGCCCAGCACCTACGAGCTTTCACTTCCCCCATGGCGATCCCGAGAGAGGATGCTGTCGTCAACCCCACTTTCCAGAGGCTCAGAGAGACCACGCCACTTACCTGCGGCTGCCCAGCTCTTTCAGCGGAAGTCACCTGTCCCTGGAGTCCCAGAGCCTCACTGGTCAGCTCCCTCACAGGAGCCTGGGGTCTGCCACCGTGTGCTGTGCCTGACCTGGCTGTCCCCCCTCCATGACAGTCACCCTATAAGGGAGCACACAGGAGCCCAGCTCCACAGGCACTGGCTTCCTACCCGTCCAAGGAAGCACTCAGCCTCCTCCCTTCTGCTACTGTGGCCGGAGGAGGGCTCCCCTGCCGCCTGGATGTTGGGGTGCTCTGCTCCTTCCTTGACTCAGCAGAGGAGCAACCTGGGGTCATTGGTGGGTCTGGAGCTGCCTTCCTGGGTGACGTGCAGCCTTCGGAAAGAGAGCCAGGTGGTGTCCACTCACTGAGCCCGAGAAGACTGCTGAACACGTGGACCTTCACATTAACCCCTAGGAGGACAGGCTGGGTCCCCACCCGCCGTGTGCTGAACACACAGCCAGACCTGATGTCCTCGGTCTCTCCTGCATCCCGGTCCCCACCCTCTGTCATCTCATCTACTTACTTTTTTTTTTAATGTTTATTTATTTTTGAGACACAGAGAGAGACAGAGCATGAGCAGAGGAGGGGCAGAGAGAGAGATGGAGACACCGAATCCCAAGCAGGCTCCAGGCTCTGAACTGTCGGCACAGAGCCCGATGTGGTCGGGCTCGAACTCACGGACCGCGAGATTCTGCCCTGAGCTCAGGTCCGATGCTGAAAAGACTGGGCCACCCAGGCGCCCCGTCACCTACTTACTTTTTGATCGCAAACACCGTTAGTCCGATGGTGGTGTTCCAGAGCCGGAACTGCTCATTCAGGATGTCTATGTTGAAAGTCCCTTCCCAGATGATGGGGGCCAGCCAAGGGGTGAGGACAAGGACATCTTTCCTACTGCGGCACAAGAGAGCCACCCTGTGTCAGTAGCATGACAGTGAACACACGGAGGGCCCTGGTGCATCACCACCCCTACCCGGGACCCCACCCCACCCACCCAGCCTGTACCCCATCAGGGACCCACAGGGCTGACCCTCCTTCCAGAAGGCCTTCACATGTGCAAGAAACAAATGACATGGAAATCAAAACTCAGACTCGTGCAAATCACTCGCAGCCCTTAGCGAACACTGGACCCTGATGGACCTCAGCGTGGGAGCTGGGATTTGCCGGCGAGGGGCGGGGGCCGTCCTCCGGGAAGGAGGAGGCGCCCCTTGTGCATTCTTTGGTGGAGAGAGAAAGGACGGAGAAGAATTGGTGGGCTCCAAATTCAGACTCAGAAGCTGCCGAAGCAAGTTCCCGCCGAGTTTTCATTGAAACCGCCTTTTAATGTATATGGTGAGTTTGGAGGGTTTTCAGCAAGTTAGTGACGATGGTGTTAGCACCTTGGGCTGGGGGTAAACCATCCTGAGATAAAACAACACGATGGGAGTGAGTCTGCAGGAAGATGGAGACCAGACACGTCCCAGTCCCAGGGGAGGCAGCCCCCATGGGAGCAGGCGTCAGAGATGCGGGGCGTCCCGGGGAGGGACTCGGGCAAGTGAAACCCAAGGGACGCAGCGCTGGTCACCTTCAGACGGACAGGTTTCTGGTCTGGGCACCGGCAGCCCAGGTGACAACGTGAGGAAGCAGAGGCCCCAGCAGATCCCCAGCGAGAAGTGTGACCGGCACCCCTCTCTGAGACAACAGAGCGCAGCCCCCATCCACAGCCGCAGGCGCGGACCCTCCCACAGCAGGGCTCATACCAGGACCAGCGGAGAAACTCTGGTGCAGCGTGTGGGGTGAGGCGGGCGTGGGGTGTGTGCTCTTCCCGAACCAGCTTTCCCCGGGGCTGGGTGCTGGCCACTCAAGTCTCTTCCTCTGCATCCTGTGTCCCCACATCAGAATTTCCAAAGAGCCCGGGCCCTGGAACGTGGGCCGTTTCTGAGTTTTCACTCCCAGCTTCCTCAAGGGATCAACCATGTGCATAAATCTCTCCTTTTTCAGGACACAAGACGTCAAGTGGAGTTTCTGGGTCAAATTTTATATCATTTGTCAGGTACAAGCCTCGGCTTTCAGCCTCCACGGTCTCCTGGGCCACTGAGAGCCTTGCTTGGGAAAACGGGGGTGCAAAGCCCCAGAGACTATGATCTCCAGGAGGGATCGGGCAGGCGAGCTCTGAGGGGAGTGACCAGGGTACCTGGGGTGACCGGCTTAGCAGGGACCGTCCTGACCCCGGCCCCATACCGGCCCCCACGACGGTGGCGGTTGAGGAAGGAGCGGACACTCGTATGGGTAGTTCCCGCTCTGGCTCGAACGGGGGCTCTAATCCCGGAACTCGCCCCAGGGCTGAAGCTGGAGCTGGCCCCATCTCTGTAGCTGGGGCAAGAGACGGTGCTGGACCTGGCTCCAGCTCTAGGGAAGGTGCTAGAACCGCAAGCACCTCCAGAGAGGACCCAGACCTGCTTCTGCAGTCGGATATAGCTCTGGAGCTGAAGCTAGAGCTTCTGCTGTAGACTCTGGCTCTGGCTCTGGCTCCCGAGTGGGTGCTGAAGCGGCTTCAGCTTTGGCCCTGGAACTGCAGCTGGCCTTGCAGCCAGTGCGAGCGACACAGCTGGTGCCAGAGTCCCCGGGGGGGTCCAATTCTGGAACTGCTGCGGGAGTTGTCCATGGTGCTGGAGCTGCTTTGGTTCAGAGCTGGCTCTCCTCGCGGCTGATATGCTGGACCCGGTGCCGGGGGCCCTGCTTGCATCATCGGTCCTGGATGTGGCCCTCCAGCTGGTGGGAAAACCGGCGGGGGAGCTGGTCGGAGCCCCGGCGTTGGCTCCACCTGCGGAACCAGTGTCCGGGCGGACGCCGACTCCAGAGCCGGCGCTGGAGCGGACATGTGCTCCGGCACAGGAGGCGGGAATGGAGCCGGTGCCAGAGCAGGACGTGGCTGGGATGTCGGCGCCGGAGCTGGTTCTTTGTCCGGAGGTGGCATCGGCTCTGCGTCTACCACTGGTGCCCAAGGCAGCTTTCGCTCTGGAGTTGGCGCAGCAGCCGGCACTTGTGGGGCTTCTGCTCTGGACCCGGTATGAGAACTGTTGCTGTCGCAGGCTCTGGCCCTGAACTCGGTCCTGACTCTAGTTCTGGAGCCGATGCTGGAGCCGATGCTGGAGCCGATGCTGGAGCTGGCTCTTCCTTGCAACCTGGTACTGGCGCTACATGGGGCTCGAGCAGCTTCTCACTCTAACGTGGGCACCGGAGCGACCACCGGGGCTGACACAGTAGTTGGCGAGAGAGCGGCCACCGTCTCTGGAGGCAGCGCTACAGCTGGCATCGAGTCAGGGCTGGCTGGTGGGAGAACTCCGACCCTGACCTTGGACCTGGCACTGGAGCTAAAGCTGGAGTGGCCTCGATCTCGGCAGTTGAATCAGTGCCGGACCTGGAGTTGACTCGAGCTGGCAAGTGGCTTGACCTCGGGCTCTGGAGCCAGTTCTGGCTGTGGTTCTGGGCTGGTGACAGAACCGGCTGTGCCAGTGGCTCAGACGCAGAGGCCGGGGCTCAGACTGACTCTGGGTCTGGAGCTTCGGCGGGAGCTGGCTGGCTCTGCAGGTCTCTCAATCTCTTGAGCCGGTGCCGGAGCTGACTCTAGGGCGGGATCTGGCGCTGAGGCCACTTCTGGTGCTGACGCTGGCTCTGGAGAGGTTTCCAGCCTTAGAGATGCCTGTATCTCTAGTCGTGCTGCCGGAAGCGATGAGGACTAGGTCTAGTTCACTCCTGCCTTGTCCGTTGCTCTGGAATGTACGTCAGTCCGACTCAGACTCCAGAGCTGGCTGGTGCCGGACCTGGCAAGTCGGTTGACGACAGAGCTGCCTCTGTCTCTGCAGCCGGTGATACCGCGGGTGCCTGTGCTGGTTCCAGCCCTTCCGCTGGTCCTGGAGCCGGTGCTGGAGCTGGTTGTGGTTCCGGGGCTCTCACGTGAGCTGATGTTAGAACAACGGCTCTGGACTTGACACTGGATCAGGTGAGAGAGCCGGCCCGCGCTCCGTAGCTGCCGCTCTGTCTGCTGCTGGGCTTGTGCCGGAGAGGGCTCTAACTCCGGATTCGGTACCAAAGAGCTGGCCCTGAAGGCGGTGCGAGCTTTGGAGCCGGGGGGCTAGCCGGCACCGTGGTCGGCACTGGTGCCGCAAGAGGACGAAAATTGGCCACGTGAGCGCCTTCCCACCTGCCTTTGCAAAACCAGAAAACGTTCCAGTGCCGCGCAGAGAAGCCCCAGCCCGAGGATCCACCCCAGGGCGTCTTCCTCACCTGTAGACCGTATGCGTGAACATCAAATACCTTTCTTTTCTTCCCTTCCTTGTCTTCTTATCGTGTAACATAAGATGCATTAATAACGGCTCACTTCACATCATAGGATGTAAGTCACAGGATATCAAAGACAAGTGTGGACATCCCCTGAGAGCTCAGCATCCTTCTCAGGGAGAGGATTTGTGTGGTTTGAACTGTACGTGGGACAGCTGTGCTACGTTAGGAGGGAGGATGACTCTCTCACTCTCTTTGGAGCTTAACCTGGAGAACCTCAACTACCACAGCGCTAAACTGCCTTCCCGTTCCCACTTTAAGAGTCTCTGTCACTTGTGGGCCTTAGAGACCGAGAGCCACGTAGCATAGCGTGCAAAGTGCCTCCCCGGTCCAGGCCTCGCGCTGCGTTCTGGGCTCTGCGGGCACCTCCTGGGAATGCCGAGAAGTGCGTGGCTGATGCTTTCCTGGCTGAGGACACAGGTGACCCCCCAAGCCCTCTTACCTGGAAGAGGCCACATTGTGGGCTCAACCTGCCGCTCGTGACACCGGCCAGAAACACCATCAGCACCCAGACTCCCGGAAGAGAAAAGCGGGCCTCCCGACGCGAGGCCTCAGAAAACAAGCCAGAAACGGTCTTTTCGGAACGTGGACTTCCACAAAGGAAGTCAGTACAGAAGATGCTGTATTCCCTCTGACATGCGTCTCGGGGGAGCAGGGGTTTTTGACTCCTGGTCATTACCCGTTAGGGCACATGCTTGACATGCTCTGTTTCCTGTATAGTCGTCTCCTTTAATGCTAAATATTCTCACTCTTCAGTCGGGACAGAGAAGAGGAAATTATGGCATATGCATGCCAGAGGCAGCCACCACCTGGAAGATTATCATTCCTATTTTGATTTCTAGTTGTCCCTTGTGGGGCGTGTCCTCTGAACGGGCCCACCACCAGACACACAGAGGCCCGAACTAGGCTAACCAGGACCAAAGAGCTCCCATCCGGATCCTGATGAGCTTCCAGAGAAGTTCTGTGTGTTTGTGTGAGGGAGAAACACAGAAGAAGAGGGAAAGCGACACGACTTCGTGGTTTTCAAGCTGCTGTCAAATCCGTTCGCCACTGAGTACAGAAAACGCTTGACAGAATCCAACCCCATTTCGTGATACGAACGCTCAAAGCAGAAACAGAAGGGAACTTCCTGAGCGCTCCTACAGGCCACCTGCGAACAAGCCACAGCTCCCGTCACCCTGAATGGAGAAAAGACTGGAAGCCTTGGCCCTGAGGTCAGGAGCAAGACGGACGAGGCCCAAGTCCCCGGCAGCAGCCCACGCTGTCCTAGAGGTCTCGGCTGTGTCGACGAGGCAAGAAAGGGGGATAACAGACATCTAGGTCGGAGGGAATGAGGGAAGCCGTCTCTACTTGCAAACAACATGACTGGGTATACAGGAAATCGTACAGAATACACAGAAAAGCTTCCGGAAGTAATAAAATAGTTCAGCAAGGCTGCAGGATACAAACACAGTACCAAGAAAGAAATTGTATGAGACAGTAAACTGGCGCAGCCGATGCGGAAAGCAGCATGGAAGCTCCTCAAGACATCGAAAAAAGAAACACCACGTAACATGACAATTCCACTTTCGGGTATTCATAGGAAGAAAACGAAACACTCACGCCAAAAGATATCTTACCCCCGCCCCCCAGCATTACTTACAGAGTCAAGACGTGGAAGGAACCCAAGCGTCCACGTGGATGGACAGAAAAAGAAGATGTGGGAGTGTGCGCACACAGACACGTACATATCACAGAATACTAGTCAGTCATAAACAAGGAGGAAACCCATTTGTGACAACACAGACGAGGATATTATGCTAAGTGAAATAAGTCCGACAGAGAAAAACAAATATCATATCTCCTTTGTAAGTGGGATCTTAAAAACAGAGCTCAAAGAACTCACAGATCAAGCGATCACACCGCCGGTTGCCAGAGGCAGGGGCTAAGGGATGAGTGAACCGGGGAAGGTGGTCAAAAGGTACAATCTGTCGGTGATAAAAGAAATAAGTCTAGGGACGTGATGTGCAGCGTGGTCACTATAGTTAATACCGCATTGCACGTGTGGAAACTGCCAAGGGGTAAATCTGAAAAGTCTCTGTAACAAGAAAAAATGTGCAACCACGTGTGCAGATGGACGTTAACAGGACCTGCTGTGTGATCACTCAGCCATACACACAGCTACCCAATCATCGAGGTATATACAGAACTGACTGCATGCCACGCGTCAGTGAAACAAAATCAGGGGCGCCCGGGGAGCCCAGTCGGTCAAGCGGCCGACTTGAGCTCAGCTCATGATCTCACAGTTCGTGGGTTCAAGCCCCGCATCGGGCTCTGCGCTGATGGCTCAGAGCTGGAGCTGCTTCGGATTCCCTGTCTCCCTCTCTCTCTGCCCCTCCCCCATTTGCACTCTTTCTCTCTCTCTCTGAAAAAGAAACACTACAAGTAGGTGAACTGAAAGACAGCATCACGAAAGCTAGAAGGCACCCTACTGAATGGGACAATGAATCGGCTAAGGACATATATCCTAAGAGACTTGCATGTGGAATGCATATTAAATCTTACAACTCAATAGGAAGAAACTGCGCATCCAATTTAAAAATGGGAAATGCAGGAGCGCCTGGGTGGCTCAGTCGGTTGAGCGTCTGACTTCGGCCCAGTTTGTGATCTCACAGCTCGTGAGTTCGAGCCCCGCGTCGGGCTCTGTGCTGACCGCTCAGAGCCTGGAGCCTGCTTCTGCTTCTGTGTCTCCCTCTCTCTCTGCCCCTAACCCACTCACATTCTGTCTCCGTCTCTCTCAATAATAAATAAACATTTAAAAAAATTTTTTTAAATGGGAAATGCAGCTGAGGAGACATTTCTCGAGAAACGATAAACAAGTGACCGACAATGTTCCACATCGTTCTTTAGGATGGAAATCCAATCAAGGCCACAATGAGATACAAGTTCACATCCACCAGGACGGCTGTCATTAAAAAGATAGATATTAAGAAGTGTTGGCAAGGATGCGTAGACGTTGGGGTCCTCCTCCTTTGCTGGGAGAAATATAAAGTGATGTAGCCCTTTGGGAGACTCTCTGGCCATTTTTCAAAACGTAAACACGGAGTATCCGTATGATCCAGGGATGAAAACCTGTGAAAAGCCTGACCGTGAACATTCACAGCATTGCCACTCACAGTTGCCCAAAGGTAGAAACACCCCCAATGTCCATCGACTGCTGAGTGGATACAGAACACGGCCTATCTACACCATAAAAATGATTTGAAGAACATTATTAGGCTTGAGCCCGACTGAACTCCCGGTCCATGCCGGACTCATGGTGAACCTTGACAACATCAGCTGCATTAAAGGAGCCTCCGGAAACCAGCACATCTGCGTTATTCTGTGTATAGAAAAGGCCCCACACAGCCTCCCTAGCTACAGCTGGGCACCTGCTACCAGGTCATTACAGGAAAAATGACCTCAGGTGTGCCCCTGCCTCCAGGCGCCCTGAGGGGTTCGAGGGCAGTGGTGGTGGACGGTGCTCCCCTTGGTGCCGAGGATCCGCCCTCTCACCTGCTGGATGACGGGGGTCCCCGATCCTCCATGGAGGGACGGAGGTCTCCAGCCCGTCCCTTCATACACAAACAAGGACAGTGCAAGACAAAGGCCCGGGGACAGGTAAAGGATCCCAGGTCTCTCGGGGCGGCTGGGGAGTCGAAGGGCACCCAGACCTGCCCCGGCACCGGAAAGTCCTAAGTGGACTCTGGGCACCGGCTGAGCCCCGTGCAAGGGCTTCAAACTGTGGGCGGGCACGGGTCGCCCTGCAACAGGCTGCGCACACCCAGTGTGCACGATGAGGCCCCACAGCGGCTGGAGGAACCCTTCCAACACCCCCACGGATGTGCGCCATGCTGGATGAGGAGGGGCGGAGTCTCCTGAGTGGGGTGCGCGCCCTCCCGGCTGGGTCCCGGGATGCGGGATGCAGCGGAGGACAGAGGCCCGCGACCTGAG
The DNA here is from genome assembly GCF_018350175.1 of Felis catus. NCBI lineage: Eukaryota > Metazoa > Chordata > Mammalia > Carnivora > Felidae > Felis > Felis catus. Next base: position 163,178 of record NW_025408515.1, read on the forward strand.
CCCCAGCCTCCCTTCCCCTGCCCCAGGTTGGTCTCCTCCCCTGCCCTGGTTGGAGGGCCCCAGTCCTGCCCCAGTGTCCCCACCCCTGCTTCCAGCGTCCCCCCCCCCCCACCTCCTGCTACCCTCCAGCCCTGCTGAGAGCCCACACTGCCCCCAGGCTGGGTGAGAGATGTGGTTCCACCTCAGGCCCTCAGGGACAGTTGGGAAACAAGCCAGGAAAGGCGGGCACTGGCCCAGGGCAGCTGGAGGAAACACCTGTGCGCTCACCTCTCTGTCCCGGCTGTTACTGGCCATGTGAAATTCTGGAACGAAAGGTACGGCCAGTTTTAGGCGGAATACAAAATGTAGACACTTGGGGACGGCTGAGACCCAAGAAACACAGCAGGTTTCCGGGGGAGATGTGCGTCCCCCAACATCCCCGCCCCTGCCCGGCGGCCCTGCCGCCCCAGACCCTGCACGCCAGCCACGGTGTCGCCGCCGGGGTGCTGGCTGGGGTTCAGCGTCTGCCATGACCCTAATTGTAGAGGACCTTGTTTCAGAAAATCTAGAACAGGGTGTTATGCAGACATCGTGTGTGATACCTTGTTCCAGTTACTGGCATATTTCCTACAGGATGTTAGAAATGAGAAAGAGAACGGTGATGGGCCTGGAGACACCCCATAATCCCACCGCTGACCTCCACCTCCCCTGGCTCCCAGGTGGGTCCTGGGAGTTTGAGTCGCCATCAAACTGGGAACAGGGTGCTTGGCTTTCCGCGGCATCGCCCTCGGACGCCCCGGTGTCGTGGCTCCAAGGACTGACCGGCTAGAGGTCACCTGCTTAGCCCACACGCGTGTCCAGACAGGCAGGCTGCAGGCCCCGGGCGCTTCTCCCTGCCCCTCCGCGTCAGGTCTGTGCTGCCCCTGCCCCTCGCCTGGGGGCCGTGTGGACTTCGCTCCAGGCCGGCGGCCACCACGTCCCCAGCCGGAGAGGGAGGGCCGGCGAGAACACCCACAAGCAACGTATTTCTGGCGTCTGTGCCCGGCTCGAGTGGCACCCGCTCCGGTCAGCTCCATGCGCACACACCCCGTCCTGTTCCCTGCTGGATTCTCAGCCCTCAAACTGTGCCGGGTGAGGAATAACACTTCACATCTCGCTGACTCACTGGGACCATCCCAGAGCCGCATGACGCGGGCCCCGCTGTTTACAGCGACAGATGGGAGCCGCAACCCGGTGTCCATTCACTCATCCCCGCACGCGTCAGCACCCGTGTCTGTCTATTCCTGTGTGCAGGCACCCGCACACGATGGTGAAGCCCAGACACCACCCCGCCCTCGAGCTCACAGCCTAAGGGGTGGGACGGCGTCTCCTCCACGGTCAGCAGCTGGGGTCCACAGAGGCAAAGCATCCCCACCCTCCCCAACCTGCAGTGACCCCCGACTCATGGCCCGACATCCGGCGCCCTGCGTGAGCTGGTCCAGACGCCCTCCCCCGTGGGCACCCCTCACCCCACTCGGGCCTCCCTAGAGCCTTCCTCCCCCAGGGAGCCCACGGAGCCCCGGACCCTCAGAGACCCCTGCCGCCACCGCCCCTCCCATGGCCCCCACCCAGGATGTCGTCATCTCCAGGGTTGGAGCTTCCGCAGGCTCCCGTGCGAGCTCAGGCTTTGGGTCGGATTGTCTAGGGGGCAAACCCACAATAGGGCCATGTCCCAGCCCTGTGACGCACAAGCTCACGTGGTGCGTGTCAGAGCCTCATTTTCTTCCGTTGAAAATGGGGTCTGTGACTCCCATCTCAGGAAGGTGAGCAGGGGGCACGGGGGTCACCTGGCTGGGGGAGCCCCAACCCATGATAAGACCTGTGATGGTCAGGGCAGGGCTCCATGAGGGTGAAGACTGAGTCCCTCGTTCCTGTTCACGGCTGGACTTGGTCACTCAGAGCTGAGTGCCCTTGATCTCGGGGCCGCAGTTCATGTATAAGAAGGGGTGAAGGCAGTGAGCACCCCGGGGGGTCCCTAGCAACTCTAACCACCCCCAACACTCAGACATCCCCAAGATGTGCCCCCTCCTTCCTGGCCTCCCTCCCAACACTCTGACCCGACCAGGGCTGCAGCCAGGGACAGGCTGCCCCTTGTGTCCTGGGTCCTGGCAGGAAGACCGTGGGAGGAGGTGGAGACAAGGAGGGGGAGGCGGGAGGTGACAGGCCGATCCTCTCCTTGCCCGTACTTGGTGTCCACCGTCTCCTCCAGGCCCCCTGCCCCAGCCGTGCACCCAGCTGGACCCTGGGGGGGAGCGTGGGGTCTGTGACAGCTGGGACGGTATAGGTATATTCGGCGACCCTCGTGTACCCGCGTGTCCAACCCACCCGGCCCTCAAGTCTGCAGCCCACTGGCTGGGGTGAGGCTGATCTGAGGGCTCACAGGATTTGGGGTTACAGGGCAGCGGTCTGGAGGCAGGGTGCACACGGAATCAGAGGCACAGAGCCCCCCGGGGAGGGCACACAGCCGTGCCAGGCCGAGGACACGAGACCCAGCTGCCCTTTGCTAGGGAGGCCTGTGTGCCTGGCACATCTCCTCTCCATCCACCCAGGAGGAGAGCCTGGGTCCTGTCCACGCTGACGTCACTCCACACCCAACCTCAGGGCCAGGTGGGAGACTGAGGCCAGGGACCGGCCCAGGATACGTGAGGTGGGCAGAGTCCAAGCAGTGGGGATCTTCGTCCTAGACCAAACTCAGTCGTTCCCTGGGGTTTGCCCTGGGAATGAGACCCCTGAGATCCCGTCGGATCCCTATCAACGCCATACGAGGTGGGGCTGTTATATCGGGATGTCCCCAGACCGTACAGGCAAGCACACGCACACACACACAGACACAGACACACACTGACCACCCGGCAGCGGCTCAAGGGGAGTCCACCCTGGAGGGGGGCGGTGACACCGGGGCAAGGAGAAGGGGACTGGAGGCAGCTCTGCCTAGGGGCAGGGGCACCCAATGTGCTGGTAGCATGACCAGGGCTCATACGTGGGGTGGGGAGACGTGCCAGACTGATGTCCAGCGGGGTCTCCAGGGTATCCAGGGGGCTGCCTGGGCTGGGCACTTCCCCGGGGCACCCGGAGAAGACAGGGTCTGGGGTCCTGTGTCCACCACCAGCCTGGAGCTAGAAGGAGACACCACCCTACTGGGAGGGGGCTACGGTACAGGCCTCAGCTTACTCCTGTGTAAATTGGGCTGCATAGACGTGGTGTCCCAAGGGTCCCACAGGCTTGTCTGCTGGCCCCGGACCTCCACCCCTGACCCAAGATGCTCCTGGTCCTGGGAAAATGCTTTCTCCTCCCTCAAGGTCCTTCTGAGTGGAGAGCAGCCTGGGGGCTTGGAGGACCGAGGACCTGGGTGGGCAGCACGTGGCCGAGCAGAGGACCCTGGTGTGGGGACCGAGGTCAAGACCCTCCTTGTCGGAGCCCTGGGGCCTCATTAGGAAGGGTTTCCAGAGGTAGTGCCCTGGCTGGGGTGAGGAAGCCTTAGGAATGAACGGGGCACCGGGATGGGAGAGGTGGAACGGGGGACAAGGGAGGCTTCTGAAGTCCTCACATCACCCCTGGAGCCCACAGGTCCTGCCCCTGTGCCCCCCTAGGGCCAGGGAGGGCTGCTGCCTTGACTACATCCAAACAAAGGTGTGTGTTTTGTTTTCTGGTTTCCAAGCCTGGGACTGTCATGCCGGTGCTGACCACCGGGGGCAGGCTGTGTCCACTGTGCTCAGTGAAGCCTCTGGAGCGGGAAGGGACGCTCAGGGGTCATGCTGGGCATCCCCTGCCCCCAAACCAAATGTACCGCTTACTATTAGTCTGCATGTCCACAGCATGAGCTGCTCAGAGGCTGGTAGGGACTCTGAGATCTTCTCTGGACGCATTCAGCTCCTGTGCCTCTCACCCTGAGCAGGGGCTGTTGGGCCCGGGGGCTGGAGTCAAAGGTCCCGCGAGGACCCAGCCCTCCCGGAGCTCACAGCCCAGAGGGGGAGGTGGGTCAAGGCACAAGAGCGAATCCGTGTGAAAGGAAAGACCAACACTGTCGGGAAATGTAGCAGGGTGAAGGAGGGCGGCCAGGGGCCCCTGAGTGGGTCTTACAGGCCTCCAGGGTGGCCCTGATGCTGGGACCCAGAAGGACAAGAGGAGCCAGTCCCACACACGCCTGCAAGCAGTGTGCTGCGGGGACGAGCAAAGCTGCAGAGACTCGGAGGCACAGAGTGTTTGTCCGGGGAGGAGCTGAGTAGGGGCCAGTGTCCCGGAGAGAGCTCGGGAGGGAGGAGGGCGGGCCCAGCCCCCAGCCTGGAGGATGGGCTGTTGTCTGTGCTGGGGGACACATTCACCTTACTTGGACCACCTCACACTTTCTGTGCCAGTCTCCCGGCTCGGCTCGGCTGGGAGCCTCAGCCCCACGGTCACCCAGAGATGCGGGGCATCCCGGGGAGGGACTCGGGCAAGTGAGACCCGAGGGAGGCAGCGGTGGTCTCTTCAGACGGGCAGGTTTCTGGTCTGGGGACCGGCCACCCAGGTGACAAGGTGAGGAAGCAGAGGTCCCCAGAGACAGCTGTGACGGGCTCCCGACTCTGGGAGAGAGTCCTCAGGCAGAGAGGAGGGACCGGGGGCTCCAGGGGATGCTGCCAGCCTGCCGGGAACCAGCCCCTCCGGCTGCAGGTGCACTCAGGTGGCAGAGGGACCTGAACGGGACAGCGGTGCGTGGCCGGCCTCGCTTTCCCCATCCAAGGCCAACGTCCTCTGCAGCCCTTGCCACACCGCCCCTCGTCTCAAACCAAATTGGTGTCTTCACTCAGGTTCCCTGGTGCCCGTTCAGGACAAGGATGCCTCCCGGGAAGAAAGAGGAGAGCCGGCGGGGCTCACCCAGCCTGGGGGCCCAGGCAGACAAGCCGGCACTCGGCCTGTGGGCCACGGCCCTCTCCTGCCCCCACCGGCACCTTCTGCCCTCTGTCCCCTGACCCCACCTCCCAGGAGGCGAATCCAGACTGAGGACCGCCTCGGGGCGGGCCTGGGAAGAGCTGGGTGGAAGGACAGGTGAGGGAAGACACAAGGGGTGTTCTCGACTCCCAAATCTGACGACCAAAGTCTGGGAGGCGAGAGGAAGATGGGAGGAAATGCAGGGTGTGCATTTGCACGTCTTCATAACAGGAGAGGTGAGTGGGTGACCCAGGGACTCGGGCGGAGACATGATGCCTTCAAGGGAGCCGGGAGGAGGATCCGAGAGAACCAGAGCAAACGCACAAAAGCACAGGGGCGGCGGGAGGTGCAGGAGACATACGTGTGCGGGTCGTGCAGGGCCCCCACCCTTCGCTCTATGTGTGTGTGTGTGTGTGTGTGTTTGTGTGTACCGTGGTTAAAAACCTTGGTGAATGTGGCTTACGTGTCTTCTTAGGGTGAGGAGGGCCATGGGGACGGAGCTCTCCCTTGCTGGCTGCGGGTGAGAGGCCGTACCACCTCCTGGGTGGGGTCCGGGGCTCGCTTTTGGGATCCAGGTGCGTGCACAGCGGGGAGCAGACAGGGTGCTGAGGGCACGCATGGACGCATCCACAAAGGAACAAGGACAGAAGCGGTTTCTGCTCTGGGCGGTGGGGCAGAGGCTGTTAGGGTCTTGTGCTTGGATTTGGGGAACTGGGGCTGGCAAGGCACAGCTGTCCCACTGACGCCCCCTCAGGGCACCCGAGTCCACCTGCTCCTGGGAGAGCACGGGCGACCCTCCGCTCTGCTGAGGGCTCTGTCCTGTCCCAGGGGCACCCCCTCTCCCTGCCAGCTGGGGCCAGCCTGCCACCTAGGAGCACAGGTACCCCGAATGCCCTGGGGACAGAGCCAGTCTGCTTAGGACACCATCTCCCAGAAGCCCTGAGCTCCAGGCCGCCACGGTGCTCCCCCTCCTCCTCCGGGCTGCGTGGGCCCAAGTCCTCCTCTGCTCAGGGACCACCCTCTGTCCAGGCTCCACACGCTGGCACTTGGGGCAGGTCGTCTGGACCTTCTGGACTCGTGTTTCCTTGCCGGGAACATGTGCAGAGGCCTCCCTCCCAGACTCGCCAGAGGGAACACAGCCAGGAACATGCAGACCGTGCCAAGGTAGATGCCACGTGGGGGACCCGTTGGGTCGTGCAAACCGATGAGGTCACGGTGGTCGGCACACGGCAGGCACCTGAGATCCCCGGCTGAATTACGGAAGGAGGGAGGGAAGAAGGGAGGGAGTGAAACCACAGAAGCGGGGTCCACACCAGGTCAGGTCAGAGGGCGTCACAGCTCGGGCCCTGGAAGGGGGCACGGGACACGTCCTTCTGTCCCTCCAGCGCTGACCTTCCTCCACGTGGGACCTGTTGACCTCCTGGATCGTCTCCACCTCCTCCGCAAACAACGCTGCGTGTTCCCAGAAGGGGGACAGCGGGCAGGGGCCAAGGAGAGGCTTCCGGAGTCCTGTGCCCTGGGGGACTCTGGGACAGCCTTCCGGGTGGCCCTTTGTGTCCTCCAGGCACCAGGCCACGATTCCACCTCATGTCTCAGGGAATGCGCCAACCCATCTGAAGGCCCGTTACGTCCCCATGTCACAGATGGGGACACCGGGGCTAATAGCACAGCCTGGGTCACTAGTAAGACGAGCTGGGTCAGGAAGCCCATCTCCTTGACTTTGGATTGTCCTACCTGCAGGCGTGCACCTTGGCGTCCTGGGGCTCGGGGTCCCTCCTCCTGGGGGACCCCACCACCCGCCGAGGGCCCCTACCCACTGAATCAGGGGAGCAGAGCTGACCAACCTGCCTGGGGCCCCACATGGGGCTGGGGAAGGGCCGACTCCGGGCTCTGGGGGCTCTCCCAGTACTGGGCCAGCCAGTCCCCTGCAGGACAAGGACTTCTCGCTGGGGATCGGCTGGGGCCTCAGCTTCCTCACATTGTCACCTGGGCTGGCGGTCCCAAGACCAGAAACCTGCCCCTCTGAAGTAGACCACCGCTGCCTCCCTCGGGTTTCACTTGCCCGAGTCCCTCCCCGGGACGACCCACATCTCTGACGCCTGCTCCCGTGGGGGTCGCCTCCCCTTGGACTGGGACAGGTATGGCCTCCATCCCGGGGAACGCACTGGCTTTGGCGCATTATTTGGCCCAGAGGCCTGTGAACCTTTCTGGCCCCGGGTCGTGAGGGATGCTCTCTCCTCTGTGGGGTGACCGTCCGGCCTTCTGCCTCTCCCGGTTTCTGTTTGGGCCACGGGAGGACTAGCCGTGTCCTGTCTGGCTTCAGGCTGTGGTGTCACAGCACGCACAGGGGTCTCCACCCCGAGACCGTGCCCATTGTCACCGAAGGGGCCTCCATATTCCCACCTAATCCTTAATCCATTGTGATTTCAATATCAAACGAGAAAAAGTCTATTTCAAACGGCCACAAAGTACAAAAATGAATCTGTCCCGTCTGAAAAGTCAGTGCGGACCCAAAGGTATCTCTTACAAGATTCCACTTGAAGGAAACCTCCACACTAGGTAACGAAACACGGAGAGAAAGCAGACTGGGGGTTCCCAGGGGCTGGAGGGGGCACGAATGGGGAGTGAGGGCTCTGGGTCCACGGTGACCCTTGGGGATCGAGATATTCTGCAACAAAATTCTGTGGCGAGGTTCACAGCGTTGTGAGCGTACCCCGTGCTCAGGAATTGCACAACGTAAAATAAATAAAACATTTTATTGAGGATTAATATAGATTATAACTAATGAACAAATACCATAACAGCTAAAAAGTCGAAGAGAAAAAGGATAAGGGAGAAGAGGAAGAGACATTTTGGTGGGGGGTCGGGGTCAGAGATTGGAGAATGAATTTGAAATAAAATATAATAAACAAAAAATAAAATAAGATAAAAAAAAGCACCCTGTATAGGTCTTCAAGCCCTTGATTTTTGGCCGACATCCATGTGGGATCAAGGGCAGTGGCAGGGGCGGGGAGAAGGGCGATGGCAGGAGCAGTGTTGGGAGCAAAAGCGGGAACAGTGGAACCGGCAGAAGCAGGACCCAGCTGACTCTGCTCAGGTGCCCGCTGTCCCCGCACAGGTCCCAGGTCACCTGCTGGCTCCCGGGCCCCTGCAGGAGTCGCTCCAGATACCTCGCCTGCCTGAAAAGACGCCGAGGCCCCTGATGCCTTTGGGCCGGGCTCTGGAGCCGACCCGGCTTTTGCTCCTGCACCGGACTCTTGAGAAGAAAACAGAGTGATGGTTGCAGCGGCTCCAAGGCCTCAGGGTGAGAGGAGGGAAGGTTCCCCCGCCCCACCCAGGGCCGGCCTCTCCAGGGGCCTTTACAGAGACACAACTCACCCCGGAGCCTCCCCGAGAAGCCGCGGCCAGGAACCCACACGAGGACCTCTGCACCCTGCAGTCCGCAGCCCGGGGCTCTCAGTCCGCTCCTGGCCCCACACCAGCCCCCGGGGGCTCCTCCCAGGGTGGCCCAGCACCACCCGGGCCCCGTGCACCCCCATCGCCCACCCCCAGCCTTCTCACCCTCGGGCTCTGACTCCGGGGACTCCAAGTCCTGGTCCCAGGATCGGTGAACGAAGACCTTACGGCGGGGCCGGGGCGCTGGAGGAGGCCTTCCCAGGCCAACTCCAGGCCCTGCTTCCGGTGACCTGTGTGTGCCCACTCTCTCCACGGGTCCAGGGTGGCCCTCCTGGGCGACGGGGCACAGGCACAACTCTGTAGGGCGGGGGAATCCAGATTCCGCCAATCGTTTCCCGATTTCATCGGTTGATTTCTGTAAAGACAGTGACCCGTGGACGGCCCGGAGACATCACAGCACCGCCCGGCCACCTCAGTGTCCTTCCGCCCCCTTCCCCTGCAGCTCTCAGATCGGACACAGACCTGAGTGTGCACAGACCTGCACCCGGAGCACAGTGACATCCACCTACAGGGCTCGGGATGAACGTTGGGGACAAGAGGGCCACCCCAGCACACCCTGTCCCTCCTAGCCAGCCTTGACCTGGGGTGTGAGCATGACCCACCCACCAGGCATCTGACCCCTTCATCAGCCTGCTCCTGCTCAGGTGGGCCCTCCACACACGACCCCTCCTTACACACACACACACACACACACACACACACACACACACACGGGAGGGGACGTGGGGCCGCACAGGTCAGATCAGAGCGGTGTCGGGTTGGACTGGATGTCTCTGGGTCTCCTGTGTTACCTTTGGGTCCCTGCGAGCTAGAGACCTGAGGCGTCCTGTGCACGACCTGACCCACTGTCTCCCAGGTCGGGAAGGGTCGCGGCCACGGGCTCCCCCGAGCCGGCAGCCGCGGGACACGGGCACACAACAGGAGAACATGTTCGTCAGGCAAAGGTGTCCCAACGAATGAGCCCAGTCGGGCGCTGTCTCCAGAAGGTGGGTGCCTGGTGACCCGGGTTCCGAGTTCTGTTGGGATCTGTTACCAGGGAGGTGAGGTCACTTCCTGGGGTCCCCTTACCCGGCTTCCTGCTCCTACAAGAGCCCCTCCCAGGCTGCAAAGGGCTCCCCTCCACCCCATGCCCTGCCCCTACAGTGACACCAACACAGCCCAGACACGTCCCCGAGAAGCCTGGTGCAGCCGGGGCCGTGGCTTTGGGGCCACAGAGCTGGGTTCAGACCTGGGTTTTCCCCCTGACCATTGCTGGGACCCTGCACTGTGCCTCCCGGGGCCCCCGGTCACCCGTCTGCACAGTGGGGTCCTTGTGGCATCTACTTGTAGGGGCGCCATTAGGGAGCCACCTGTAGACACGTCCCGTGCCCGCTATCCCATGAGGCTCGTGGGCACACGTGAGTGTGGAAGGATGAGGAAGGGGTGGGCCTGGCACTGAACACACTCATGCGGGCCTGGGTCTGCTCCGGGTCCAGGTACAGCCACCCCTCCTGCCTGGGTCCCAGGCCCGGGGGAAGGTGGAGGTGAAGTCGTTCACAGCCTGTGCCCTCCGGACATGCACTCCAGGGGCCCCATTACATTTGGGCTCAGGTCCCAGAGCCTGGTCTGGGCCTACGTGATGGGTGGTCCCCACTGTGGCTCCCCGCCCTCCCGAATCCTGGTCCCACGTGCTTCTGTCACCCCCTCCCCTCCCGGGTGGACGGCCCGTGTGACCGGGTTCTAAGGGCTAGAATATGATGACCGGGTGTCATTTCTGGGCCGATTCATGGAATTTCTGGTTTCCTCTCTCGTGGGTCCATTCTCTGTCTCTGCCTCGGACTCTGTCTGTCTCTGTGTGTCTCACGGGAGCAGGGCTTGTGGGCTCTACGGTCCAGGTGACAACCCTCAGAAGCCTCCATTGTGGCCCGTGACCCTCCCCAGGCTCGGTGCTCAGCTCCCTCAGGAGGCCTCCTCGGCCCAGCCAGGGCACTGCCTGGGCAACTACTTCCTAATGAGGGCCCGAGGCTCCATCAAGGAGAGTCTTGACCTCGGTCCCCACACCAGGGGCTGCTGCTCGGCCACGTGCTGCAAACCCAGGTCCTCGGTCCTCCAAGCCCCCAGGCTGCCCTCTGCTCAGAAGGACATTGAGGGAGTAGGAAGCATTTTCCCAGGAGGGGAGAACAGAGGGCCAGGGATGAAGATCCTAGGACACAGAGTCGTCTATGAGCCTGTGGGACCCTTGGGACACTGTCGACGCAGCCCAGTTTAGGAGGAGGAAGCTGAGTCCTTCTGTGCTGTAGTCCCGTCCATACTTCCTAGCTCCAGGGGCCCAGCGTGGTGGACACAGGACCCCAGACCCCGTCCTCCCCTAGTTCCTGGCAATCCCCCCGGACACCTTGGGGACCCCCTGACCCTCAGCTGGCACATCTGCCCTCCCTATGCTGTGGGTCCCGGGCTATTGCCAGGAATCCTGATGTCCCTGCCCCATGGCCCCACTGCCTCCAGCCTTTCTCTTCTTTCCCCCTATTACCCACACCCTCCCAGTGTGGACTCCCCTCTGATCTCCAATGGGACAGTCAGAATGTGTGTGTGTGTGTGTGTGTGTGTGTGTGTGTGTGTGTGTTTGTGAGTGAGTGTGTGTGCACGCCTTTCTGGAGATGCCCAGAGGTCACAGCCTCACACGGATCGGGTGCATAGGGACCCCCGAGCATCTCAGGGGCTCTCATTCCCAGGGGGAACTCCATGGGGGGTAGAGGCTGGCCTAGGACTGGAGACCAGCCCTCTTCCTTGGACCCTGCACACCTCACTTGTCCTGGGCCAGTCCTTGCCATTCCTCAGGGTCCCTCTGTCCCTGGGGGTCAGACGGGGAAGTGCATCAGTGTGGCCACGGCCCAGGCTCACCCCCAGGGGTAGGTGGAGGGGAGGTGCCCCAGGTACACAGGCCTCCCTCCACAGGGCCGGATGGGTCGTGCGGAGGCCAGGTGTGGCCAGGGACCCGCACTCAGCACCTGTAGATGATCCAGACGGACCGGTGATGTGCATGAATCCAACCGCTCCCCACCTGGCTGGTCAGCCATGTTCCCACCTCTGCCAACTGCTCTGGGAACCAAACCTCTCCTGAGCCTCAGAACCACGCCCGCCCCTGCCAGGCAGGCCTCACGGTGCGAGGCAAGGTGGGTTGGACATCTGGGGACAAGATGGCCAGTGACTATACCCACCCCACCCAGCTGGCCTGGACCGCAGACTCCACCCCGGGGTCCAGGTGCATGGACCCTGGGGCATGGCTGGGCCAGGGCTCCTGGAGGCAGCAGTGGAGGCCGACTCAGGGCAGGGAGAAGTCGGCCATCGGTTGTGCACCACTGAATACGCACCGTGATACTGTGCTTCACGGTAAATATATATTTGGTCTTCGCCCCTGTTTCTGGCACAGATTTCCCCAATTTCCCGAGTGATGAAAACCGTGACACTGCCTTTTGCTGTGTTCATGGGTGGCTTTTGGACTCTACCTGAGGGAGGAGGCTGGCTGCTGGGGGAGCCAACCCTGCGATGACATGGCTGGAACTTTCCATCTCCTCCCCCCACCTCTGGGGAGGGAGAGGGGCCGGAGACGGCGTTCGGTCCCCAGTGACCAGTGATCCAATCAATCGTGCCCGTGTCATGAAGCCTCCCCGAACGCCCATCCGCCTGGTGAACACGTGGAGATAGCAGACAGTGTGACATGCTCGGTTACTGTCACGGGGCCCGAGTGTGCACGGGCACTAGCTTCGAGGGTCCCAACAGACCAGATTCGACCACTCACCGCTGACAAAAGCCAAGGGCAGAGAGACACAGGAAAGGGTGGTGACTCAAGAAAGGATCCATTTCGGTGAGGCCGGTGCTGGGAAGACGGGGGGCTGACATCTCAAGGTGCTGCAGACAGTCCTGGTGGTGGTTCTCGCTCTCTCTTTTTCTTTCTTTTTTTACTTTAAAAAATTTTTGTAATGTTTATTTATTTCTGAGACAGGAGAGACAGAGTATGAGCAGGGAAGGGGCAGAGAGAGGGAGACACAGAATCGGAAGCAGGATCCAGGCTCGGAGCTGTTAGTACAGAGGCTGGTGAGGGGCTCGAACTCACAAGCTGCGAGATCATGACAGGTGCCCTCCCATCTCTTGTGAAGTTTTATTTGTTTCCTAGGATTTTACATGAGGACAATCTAGGACAATGGTCATGGGTACTTGAGGTGGACAGTGAAGGTCGGGTCGATCGCTGTCTTGGGGTCAATCCCGCGGGGTCTTGCTGACGTCAGGGACGTCCGTCCCTGTTGCTTGAGGGTTAGTTTGGCTGCCCTCAGGGTCTTTGGCTGGCGTTACGAGATGAGCTGGGAGGAAGGACCCGATCGGTCAGGAGCACAGATGATGGGCAGAGAGCAGGGGGGCTCCGAGCCTCCGCTGCACCTTGCCCTGTGCTCCCCATCCCTTCCGCCCGGCTGGTCCCGAGTGCTGTCCTGTGTGACAAACGGGCGATCTAGGAGGTGACAGGCTTGTCTGAGTTCTCTGAGCCGCTCCAACGTTATTCGAACCCGAGGGCAAGGTTGTGGGAACCTCCTCTCTATAACTTAGAGATGCGGGCGACCTATCTCCCCGGCCGCTGAGTGACCCCTGAGTTGGCCGCACAGGGACTCCAGGGGCCACACACAACAAAGGAAACAGACCTTACGCAGTTCAGACAAGTCACAGCCCCGAAAAGCAAACAGTAGCAGCTTCACGGAGCAGCAATGATGAGGCTCGGGGAGCGGGGGCTGCAGAACTGAACGGTGGGCGGGTCACCAACCTTCCACTGGAGCCAAGCCCCGCCCCCTGCAGGGCCGGGTCCTGGTGGCTGCCAGATGTTCCACCTGCTTCTCTGCGACTCCACGGCCTGCCGGACACAGCGACGTCACAACGTGGGTCACAAACACAAACATCTCTGGGCATCCACCACCACCTGAACTATTGTCCATTTTTGTAACTTGAGGTGGGCAGAGAGAATGGGGGCAAGGCCTTGAAGAGGGTGGTTCCTGGCCCAGACTTTGTGTTTGGGGGGGAAACGCCATGCAGACGGGCCTTTGCTGGGCCCAAGGAGGGGACAGGTATGGGGACCCCAGCCGCAGGCACTGCTGTCCCGGTGATGCCACCTCAGGGCGCCCGAGTCCACCTGCCCCTTGGGGAGCACTTGCGACCCTCCGCTCTGCCTGAGGGCTGTGTCCTGCCCCAGAGGCACCTCCTCTCCTGCCAGCCAGGGCCACGTGCCCCAGGGAGCGCGGGTACCCCGACGGCGCTGGGGACAGAGCCAGTCTGCTTAGGACACCATCTCCCAGAAGCCCTGAGCTCCAGGCCGCCACGGTGCTCCCCCTCCTCCTCCGGGCTGCGTGGGCCCAAGTCCTCCTCTGCTCAGGGACCACCCTCTGTCCAGGCTCCACACGCTGGCACTTGGGGCAGGTCGTCTGGACCTTCTGGACTCGTGTTTCCTTGCCGGGAACATGTGCAGAGGCCTCCCTCCCAGACTCGCCAGAGGGAACACAGCCAGGAACATGCAGACCGTGCCAAGGTAGATGCCACGTGGGGGACCCGTTGGGTCGTGCAAACCGATGAGGTCACGGTGGTCGGCACACGGCAGGCACCTGAGATCCCCGGCTGAATTACGGAAGGAGGGAGGGAAGAAGGGAGGGAGTGAAACCACAGAAGCGGGGTCCACACCAGGTCAGGTCAGAGGGCGTCACAGCTCGGGCCCTGGAAGGGGGCACGGGACACGTCCTTCTGTCCCTCCAGCGCTGACCTTCCTCCACGTGGGACCTGTTGACCTCCTGGATCGTCTCCACCTCCTCCGCAAACAACGCTGCGTGTTCCCAGAAGGGGGACAGCGGGCAGGGGCCAAGGAGAGGCTTCCGGAGTCCTGTGCCCTGGGGGACTCTGGGACAGCCTTCCGGGTGGCCCTTTGTGTCCTCCAGGCACCAGGCCACGATTCCACCTCATGTCTCAGGGAATGCGCCAACCCATCTGAAGGCCCGTTACGTCCCCATGTCACAGATGGGGACACCGGGGCTAATAGCACAGCCTGGGTCACTAGTAAGACGAGCTGGGTCAGGAAGCCCATCTCCTTGACTTTGGATTGTCCTACCTGCAGGCGTGCACCTTGGCGTCCTGGGGCTCGGGGTCCCTCCTCCTGGGGGACCCCACCACCCGCCGAGGGCCCCTACCCACTGAATCAGGGGAGCAGAGCTGACCAACCTGCCTGGGGCCCCACATGGGGCTGGGGAAGGGCCGACTCCGGGCTCTGGGGGCTCTCCCAGTACTGGGCCAGCCAGTCCCCTGCAGGACAAGGACTTCTCGCTGGGGATCGGCTGGGGCCTCAGCTTCCTCACATTGTCACCTGGGCTGGCGGTCCCAAGACCAGAAACCTGCCCCTCTGAAGTAGACCACCGCTGCCTCCCTCGGGTTTCACTTGCCCGAGTCCCTCCCCGGGACGACCCACATCTCTGACGCCTGCTCCCGTGGGGGTCGCCTCCCCTTGGACTGGGACAGGTATGGCCTCCATCCCGGGGAACGCACTGGCTTTGGCGCATTATTTGGCCCAGAGGCCTGTGAACCTTTCTGGCCCCGGGTCGTGAGGGATGCTCTCTCCTCTGTGGGGTGACCGTCCGGCCTTCTGCCTCTCCCGGTTTCTGTTTGGGCCACGGGAGGACTAGCCGTGTCCTGTCTGGCTTCAGGCTGTGGTGTCACAGCACGCACAGGGGTCTCCACCCCGAGACCGTGCCCATTGTCACCGAAGGGGCCTCCATATTCCCACCTAATCCTTAATCCATTGTGATTTCAATATCAAACGAGAAAAAGTCTATTTCAAACGGCCACAAAGTACAAAAATGAATCTGTCCCGTCTGAAAAGTCAGTGCGGACCCAAAGGTATCTCTTACAAGATTCCACTTGAAGGAAACCTCCACACTAGGTAACGAAACACGGAGAGAAAGCAGACTGGGGGTTCCCAGGGGCTGGAGGGGGCACGAATGGGGAGTGAGGGCTCTGGGTCCACGGTGACCCTTGGGGATCGAGATATTCTGCAACAAAATTCTGTGGCGAGGTTCACAGCGTTGTGAGCGTACCCCGTGCTCAGGAATTGCACAACGTAAAATAAATAAAACATTTTATTGAGGATTAATATAGATTATAACTAATGAACAAATACCATAACAGCTAAAAAGTCGAAGAGAAAAAGGATAAGGGAGAAGAGGAAGAGACATTTTGGTGGGGGGTCGGGGTCAGAGATTGGAGAATGAATTTGAAATAAAATATAATAAACAAAAAATAAAATAAGATAAAAAAAAGCACCCTGTATAGGTCTTCAAGCCCTTGATTTTTGGCCGACATCCATGTGGGATCAAGGGCAGTGGCAGGGGCGGGGAGAAGGGCGATGGCAGGAGCAGTGTTGGGAGCAAAAGCGGGAACAGTGGAACCGGCAGAAGCAGGACCCAGCTGACTCTGCTCAGGTGCCCGCTGTCCCCGCACAGGTCCCAGGTCACCTGCTGGCTCCCGGGCCCCTGCAGGAGTCGCTCCAGATACCTCGCCTGCCTGAAAAGACGCCGAGGCCCCTGATGCCTTTGGGCCGGGCTCTGGAGCCGACCCGGCTTTTGCTCCTGCACCGGACTCTTGAGAAGAAAACAGAGTGATGGTTGCAGCGGCTCCAAGGCCTCAGGGTGAGAGGAGGGAAGGTTCCCCCGCCCCACCCAGGGCCGGCCTCTCCAGGGGCCTTTACAGAGACACAACTCACCCCGGAGCCTCCCCGAGAAGCCGCGGCCAGGAACCCACACGAGGACCTCTGCACCCTGCAGTCCGCAGCCCGGGGCTCTCAGTCCGCTCCTGGCCCCACACCAGCCCCCGGGGGCTCCTCCCAGGGTGGCCCAGCACCACCCGGGCCCCGTGCACCCCCATCGCCCACCCCCAGCCTTCTCACCCTCGGGCTCTGACTCCGGGGACTCCAAGTCCTGGTCCCAGGATCGGTGAACGAAGACCTTACGGCGGGGCCGGGGCGCTGGAGGAGGCCTTCCCAGGCCAACTCCAGGCCCTGCTTCCGGTGACCTGCGTGTGCCCACTCTCTCCACGGGTCCAGGGTGGCCCTCCTGGGCGACGGGGCACAGGCACAACTCTGTAGGGCGGGGGAATCCAGATTCCGCCAATCGTTTCCCGATTTCATCGGTTGATTTCTGTAAAGACAGTGACCCGCGGACGGCCCGGAGACATCACAGCACCGCCCGGCCACCTCAGTGTCCTTCCGCCCCCTTCCCCTGCAGCTCTCAGATCGGACACAGACCTGAGTGTGCACAGACCTGCACCCGGAGCACAGTGACATCCACCTACAGGGCTCGGGATGAACGTTGGGGACAAGAGGGCCACCCCAGCACACCCTGTCCCTCCTAGCCAGCCTTGACCTGGGGTGTGAGCATGACCCACCCACCAGGCATCTGACCCCTTCATCAGCCTGCTCCTGCTCAGGTGGGCCCTCCACACACGACCCCTCCTTACACACACACACACACACACACACACACACACACACGGGAGGGGACGTGGGGCCGCACAGGTCAGATCAGAGCGGTGTCGGGTTGGACTGGATGTCTCTGGGTCTCCTGTGTTACCTTTGGGTCCCTGCGAGCTAGAGACCTGAGGCGTCCTGTGCACGACCTGACCCACTGTCTCCCAGGTCGGGAAGGGTCGCGGCCACGGGCTCCCCCGAGCCGGCAGCCGCGGGACACGGGCACACAACAGGAGAACATGTTCGTCAGGCAAAGGTGTCCCAACGAATGAGCCCAGTCGGGCGCTGTCTCCAGAAGGTGGGTGCCTGGTGACCCGGGTTCCGAGTTCTGTTGGGATCTGTTACCAGGGAGGTGAGGTCACTTCCTGGGGTCCCCTTACCCGGCTTCCTGCTCCTACAAGAGCCCCTCCCAGGCTGCAAAGGGCTCCCCTCCACCCCATGCCCTGCCCCTACAGTGACACCAACACAGCCCAGACACGTCCCCGAGAAGCCTGGTGCAGCCGGGGCCGTGGCTTTGGGGCCACAGAGCTGGGTTCAGACCTGGGTTTTCCCCCTGACCATTGCTGGGACCCTGCACTGTGCCTCCCGGGGCCCCCGGTCACCCGTCTGCACAGTGGGGTCCTTGTGGCATCTACTTGTAGGGGCGCCATTAGGGAGCCACCTGTAGACACGTCCCGTGCCCGCTATCCCATGAGGCTCGTGGGCACACGTGAGTGTGGAAGGATGAGGAAGGGGTGGGCCTGGCACTGAACACACTCATGCGGGCCTGGGTCTGCTCCGGGTCCAGGTACAGCCACCCCTCCTGCCTGGGTCCCAGGCCCGGGGGAAGGTGGAGGTGAAGTCGTTCACAGCCTGTGCCCTCCGGACATGCACTCCAGGGGCCCCATTACATTTGGGCTCAGGTCCCAGAGCCTGGTCTGGGCCTACGTGATGGGTGGTCCCCACTGTGGCTCCCCGCCCTCCCGAATCCTGGTCCCACGTGCTTCTGTCACCCCCTCCCCTCCCGGGTGGACGGCCCGTGTGACCGGGTTCTAAGGGCTAGAATATGATGACCGGGTGTCATTTCTGGGCCGATTCATGGAATTTCTGGTTTCCTCTCTCGTGGGTCCATTCTCTGTCTCTGCCTCGGACTCTGTCTGTCTCTGTGTGTCTCACGGGAGCAGGGCTTGTGGGCTCTACGGTCCAGGTGACAACCCTCAGAAGCCTCCATTGTGGCCCGTGACCCTCCCCAGGCTCGGTGCTCAGCTCCCTCAGGAGGCCTCCTCGGCCCAGCCAGGGCACTGCCTGGGCAACTACTTCCTAATGAGGGCCCGAGGCTCCATCAAGGAGAGTCTTGACCTCGGTCCCCACACCAGGGGCTGCTGCTCGGCCACGTGCTGCAAACCCAGGTCCTCGGTCCTCCAAGCCCCCAGGCTGCCCTCTGCTCAGAAGGACATTGAGGGAGTAGGAAGCATTTTCCCAGGAGGGGAGAACAGAGGGCCAGGGATGAAGATCCTAGGACACAGAGTCGTCTATGAGCCTGTGGGACCCTTGGGACACTGTCGACGCAGCCCAGTTTAGGAGGAGGAAGCTGAGTCCTTCTGTGCTGTAGTCCCGTCCATACTTCCTAGCTCCAGGGGCCCAGCGTGGTGGACACAGGACCCCAGACCCCGTCCTCCCCTAGTTCCTGGCAATCCCCCCGGACACCTTGGGGACCCCCTGACCCTCAGCTGGCACATCTGCCCTCCCTATGCTGTGGGTCCCGGGCTATTGCCAGGAATCCTGATGTCCCTGCCCCATGGCCCCACTGCCTCCAGCCTTTCTCTTCTTTCCCCCTATTACCCACACCCTCCCAGTGTGGACTCCCCTCTGATCTCCAATGGGACAGTCAGAATGTGTGTGTGTGTGTGTGTGTGTGTGTGTGTGTGTGTGTGTGAGTGAGTGTGTGTGCACGCCTTTCTGGAGATGCCCAGAGGTCACAGCCTCACACGGATCGGGTGCATAGGGACCCCCGAGCATCTCAGGGGCTCTCATTCCCAGGGGGAACTCCATGGGGGGTAGAGGCTGGCCTAGGACTGGAGACCAGCCCTCTTCCTTGGACCCTGCACACCTCACTTGTCCTGGGCCAGTCCTTGCCATTCCTCAGGGTCCCTCTGTCCCTGGGGGTCAGACGGGGAAGTGCATCAGTGTGGCCACGGCCCAGGCTCACCCCCAGGGGTAGGTGGAGGGGAGGTGCCCCAGGTACACAGGCCTCCCTCCACAGGGCCGGATGGGTCGTGCGGAGGCCAGGTGTGGCCAGGGACCCGCACTCAGCACCTGTAGATGATCCAGACGGACCGGTGATGTGCATGAATCCAACCGCTCCCCACCTGGCTGGTCAGCCATGTTCCCACCTCTGCCAACTGCTCTGGGAACCAAACCTCTCCTGAGCCTCAGAACCACGCCCGCCCCTGCCAGGCAGGCCTCACGGTGCGAGGCAAGGTGGGTTGGACATCTGGGGACAAGATGGCCAGTGACTATACCCACCCCACCCAGCTGGCCTGGACCGCAGACTCCACCCCGGGGTCCAGGTGCATGGACCCTGGGGCATGGCTGGGCCAGGGCTCCTGGAGGCAGCAGTGGAGGCCGACTCAGGGCAGGGAGAAGTCGGCCATCGGTTGTGCACCACTGAATACGCACCGTGATACTGTGCTTCACGGTAAATATATATTTGGTCTTCGCCCCTGTTTCTGGCACAGATTTCCCCAATTTCCCGAGTGATGAAAACCGTGACACTGCCTTTTGCTGTGTTCATGGGTGGCTTTTGGACTCTACCTGAGGGAGGAGGCTGGCTGCTGGGGGAGCCAACCCTGCGATGACATGGCTGGAACTTTCCATCTCCTCCCCCCACCTCTGGGGAGGGAGAGGGGCCGGAGACGGCGTTCGGTCCCCAGTGACCAGTGATCCAATCAATCGTGCCCGTGTCATGAAGCCTCCCCGAACGCCCATCCGCCTGGTGAACACGTGGAGATAGCAGACAGTGTGACATGCTCGGTTACTGTCACGGGGCCCGAGTGTGCACGGGCACTAGCTTCGAGGGTCCCAACAGACCAGATTCGACCACTCACCGCTGACAAAAGCCAAGGGCAGAGAGACACAGGAAAGGGTGGTGACTCAAGAAAGGATCCATTTCGGTGAGGCCGGTGCTGGGAAGACGGGGGGCTGACATCTCAAGGTGCTGCAGACAGTCCTGGTGGTGGTTCTCGCTCTCTCTTTTTCTTTCTTTTTTTACTTTAAAAAATTTTTGTCATGTTTATTTATTTCTGAGACAGGAGAGACAGAGTATGAGCAGGGAAGGGGCAGAGAGAGGGAGACACAGAATCGGAAGCAGGATCCAGGCTCGGAGCTGTTAGTACAGAGGCTGGTGAGGGGCTCGAACTCACAAGCTGCGAGATCATGACAGGTGCCCTCCCATCTCTTGTGAAGTTTTATTTGTTTCCTAGGATTTTACATGAGGACAATCTAGGACAATGGTCATGGGTACTTGAGGTGGACAGTGAAGGTCGGGTCGATCGCTGTCTTGGGGTCAATCCCGCGGGGTCTTGCTGACGTCAGGGACGTCCGTCCCTGTTGCTTGAGGGTTAGTTTGGCTGCCCTCAGGGTCTTTGGCTGGCGTTACGAGATGAGCTGGGAGGAAGGACCCGATCGGTCAGGAGCACAGATGATGGGCAGAGAGCAGGGGGGCTCCGAGCCTCCGCTGCACCTTGCCCTGTGCTCCCCATCCCTTCCGCCCGGCTGGTCCCGAGTGCTGTCCTGTGTGACAAACGGGCGATCTAGGAGGTGACAGGCTTGTCTGAGTTCTCTGAGCCGCTCCAACGTTATTCGAACCCGAGGGCAAGGTTGTGGGAACCTCCTCTCTATAACTTAGAGACGCGGGCGACCTATCTCCCCGGCCGCTGAGTGACCCCTGAGTTGGCCGCACAGGGACTCCAGGGGCCACACACAACAAAGGAAACAGACCTTACGCAGTTCAGACAAGTCACAGCCCCGAAAAGCAAACAGTAGCAGCTTCACGGAGCAGCAATGATGAGGCTCGGGGAGCGGGGGCTGCAGAACTGAACGGTGGGCGGGTCACCAACCTTCCACTGGAGCCAAGCCCCGCCCCCTGCAGGGCCGGGTCCTGGTGGCTGCCAGATGTTCCACCTGCTTCTCTGCGACTCCACGGCCGGCCGGACACAGCGACGTCACAACGTGGGTCACAAACACAAACATCTCTGGGCATCCACCACCACCTGAACTATTGTCCATTTTTGTAACTTGAGGTGGGCAGAGAGAATGGGGGCAAGGCCTTGAAGAGGGTGGTTCCTGGCCCAGACTTTGTGTTTGGGGGGGAAACGCCATGCAGACGGGCCTTTGCTGGGCCCAAGGAGGGGACAGGTATGGGGACCCCAGCCGCAGGCACTGCTGTCCCGGTGATGCCACCTCAGGGCGCCCGAGTCCACCTGCCCCTTGGGGAGCACTTGCGACCCTCCGCTCTGCCTGAGGGCTGTGTCCTGCCCCAGAGGCACCTCCTCTCCTGCCAGCCAGGGCCACGTGCCCCAGGGAGCGCGGGTACCCCGACGGCGCTGGGGACAGAGCCAGTCTGCTTAGGACACCATCTCCCAGAAGCCCTGAGCTCCAGGCCGCCACGGTGCTCCCCCTCCTCCTCCGGGCTGCGTGGGCCCAAGTCCTCCTCTGCTCAGGGACCACCCTCTGTCCAGGCTCCACACGCTGGCACTTGGGGCAGGTCGTCTGGACCTTCTGGACTCGTGTTTCCTTGCCGGGAACATGTGCAGAGGCCTCCCTCCCAGACTCGCCAGAGGGAACACAGCCAGGAACATGCAGACCGTGCCAAGGTAGATGCCACGTGGGGGACCCGTTGGGTCGTGCAAACCGATGAGGTCACGGTGGTCGGCACACGGCAGGCACCTGAGATCCCCGGCTGAATTACGGAAGGAGGGAGGGAAGAAGGGAGGGAGTGAAACCACAGAAGCGGGGTCCACACCAGGTCAGGTCAGAGGGCGTCACAGCTCGGGCCCTGGAAGGGGGCACGGGACACGTCCTTCTGTCCCTCCAGCGCTGACCTTCCTCCACGTGGGACCTGTTGACCTCCTGGATCGTCTCCACCTCCTCCGCAAACAACGCTGCGTGTTCCCAGAAGGGGGACAGCGGGCAGGGGCCAAGGAGAGGCTTCCGGAGTCCTGTGCCCTGGGGGACTCTGGGACAGCCTTCCGGGTGGCCCTTTGTGTCCTCCAGGCACCAGGCCACGATTCCACCTCATGTCTCAGGGAATGCGCCAACCCATCTGAAGGCCCGTTACGTCCCCATGTCACAGATGGGGACACCGGGGCTAATAGCACAGCCTGGGTCACTAGTAAGACGAGCTGGGTCAGGAAGCCCATCTCCTTGACTTTGGATTGTCCTACCTGCAGGCGTGCACCTTGGCGTCCTGGGGCTCGGGGTCCCTCCTCCTGGGGGACCCCACCACCCGCCGAGGGCCCCTACCCACTGAATCAGGGGAGCAGAGCTGACCAACCTGCCTGGGGCCCCACATGGGGCTGGGGAAGGGCCGACTCCGGGCTCTGGGGGCTCTCCCAGTACTGGGCCAGCCAGTCCCCTGCAGGACAAGGACTTCTCGCTGGGGATCGGCTGGGGCCTCAGCTTCCTCACATTGTCACCTGGGCTGGCGGTCCCAAGACCAGAAACCTGCCCCTCTGAAGTAGACCACCGCTGCCTCCCTCGGGTTTCACTTGCCCGAGTCCCTCCCCGGGACGACCCACATCTCTGACGCCTGCTCCCGTGGGGGTCGCCTCCCCTTGGACTGGGACAGGTATGGCCTCCATCCCGGGGAACGCACTGGCTTTGGCGCATTATTTGGCCCAGAGGCCTGTGAACCTTTCTGGCCCCGGGTCGTGAGGGATGCTCTCTCCTCTGTGGGGTGACCGTCCGGCCTTCTGCCTCTCCCGGTTTCTGTTTGGGCCACGGGAGGACTAGCCGTGTCCTGTCTGGCTTCAGGCTGTGGTGTCACAGCACGCACAGGGGTCTCCACCCCGAGACCGTGCCCATTGTCACCGAAGGGGCCTCCATATTCCCACCTAATCCTTAATCCATTGTGATTTCAATATCAAACGAGAAAAAGTCTATTTCAAACGGCCACAAAGTACAAAAATGAATCTGTCCCGTCTGAAAAGTCAGTGCGGACCCAAAGGTATCTCTTACAAGATTCCACTTGAAGGAAACCTCCACACTAGGTAACGAAACACGGAGAGAAAGCAGACTGGGGGTTCCCAGGGGCTGGAGGGGGCACGAATGGGGAGTGAGGGCTCTGGGTCCACGGTGACCCTTGGGGATCGAGATATTCTGCAACAAAATTCTGTGGCGAGGTTCACAGCGTTGTGAGCGTACCCCGTGCTCAGGAATTGCACAACGTAAAATAAATAAAACATTTTATTGAGGATTAATATAGATTATAACTAATGAACAAATACCATAACAGCTAAAAAGTCGAAGAGAAAAAGGATAAGGGAGAAGAGGAAGAGACATTTTGGTGGGGGGTCGGGGTCAGAGATTGGAGAATGAATTTGAAATAAAATATAATAAACAAAAAATAAAATAAGATAAAAAAAAGCACCCTGTATAGGTCTTCAAGCCCTTGATTTTTGGCCGACATCCATGTGGGATCAAGGGCAGTGGCAGGGGCGGGGAGAAGGGCGATGGCAGGAGCAGTGTTGGGAGCAAAAGCGGGAACAGTGGAACCGGCAGAAGCAGGACCCAGCTGACTCTGCTCAGGTGCCCGCTGTCCCCGCACAGGTCCCAGGTCACCTGCTGGCTCCCGGGCCCCTGCAGGAGTCGCTCCAGATACCTCGCCTGCCTGAAAAGACGCCGAGGCCCCTGATGCCTTTGGGCCGGGCTCTGGAGCCGACCCGGCTTTTGCTCCTGCACCGGACTCTTGAGAAGAAAACAGAGTGATGGTTGCAGCGGCTCCAAGGCCTCAGGGTGAGAGGAGGGAAGGTTCCCCCGCCCCACCCAGGGCCGGCCTCTCCAGGGGCCTTTACAGAGACACAACTCACCCCGGAGCCTCCCCGAGAAGCCGCGGCCAGGAACCCACACGAGGACCTCTGCACCCTGCAGTCCGCAGCCCGGGGCTCTCAGTCCGCTCCTGGCCCCACACCAGCCCCCGGGGGCTCCTCCCAGGGTGGCCCAGCACCACCCGGGCCCCGTGCACCCCCATCGCCCACCCCCAGCCTTCTCACCCTCGGGCTCTGACTCCGGGGACTCCAAGTCCTGGTCCCAGGATCGGTGAACGAAGACCTTACGGCGGGGCCGGGGCGCTGGAGGAGGCCTTCCCAGGCCAACTCCAGGCCCTGCTTCCGGTGACCTGCGTGCGGCCACTCTCTCCACGGGTCCAGGGTGGCCCTCCTGGGCGACGGGGCACAGGCACAACTCTGTAGGGCGGGGGAATCCAGATTCCGCCAATCGTTTCCCGATTTCATCGGTTGATTTCTGTAAAGACAGTGACCCGCGGACGGCCCGGAGACATCACAGCACCGCCCGGCCACCTCAGTGTCCTTCCGCCCCCTTCCCCTGCAGCTCTCAGATCGGACACAGACCTGAGTGTGCACAGACCTGCACCCGGAGCACAGTGACATCCACCTACAGGGCTCGGGATGAACGTTGGGGACAAGAGGGCCACCCCAGCACACCCTGTCCCTCCTAGCCAGCCTTGACCTGGGGTGTGAGCATGACCCACCCACCAGGCATCTGACCCCTTCATCAGCCTGCTCCTGCTCAGGTGGGCCCTCCACACACGACCCCTCCTTACACACACACACACACACACACACACACACACACACGGGAGGGGACGTGGGGCCGCACAGGTCAGATCAGAGCGGTGTCGGGTTGGACTGGATGTCTCTGGGTCTCCTGTGTTACCTTTGGGTCCCTGCGAGCTAGAGACCTGAGGCGTCCTGTGCACGACCTGACCCACTGTCTCCCAGGTCGGGAAGGGTCGCGGCCTCGGGCTCCCCCGAGCCGGCAGCCGCGGGACACGGGCACACAACAGGAGAACATGTTCGTCAGGCAAAGATGTCCCAACGAATGAGCCCAGTCGGGCGCTGTCTCCAGAAGGTGGGTGCCTGGTGACCGGGGTTCCGAGTTCTGTTGGGGTCTGTTACCAGGGAGGTGAGGTCACTTCCTGGGGTCCCCTTACCCGGCTTCCTGCTCCTACAAGAGCCCCTCCCAGGCTGCAAAGGGCTCCCCTCCACCCCATGCCCTGCCCCTACAGTGACACCAACACAGCCCAGACACGTCCCCGAGAAGCCTGGTGCATCGGGGCCGTGGCTTTGGGGCCACAGAGCTGGGTTCAGACCTGGGTTTTCCCCCTGACCATTGCTGGGACCCTGCACTGTGCCTCCCGGGGCCCCCGGTCACCCGTCTGCACAGTGGGGTCCTTGTGGCATCTACTTGTAGGGGCGCCATTAGGGAGCCACCTGTAGACACGTCCCGTGCCCGCTATCCCATGAGGCTCGTGGGCACACGTGAGTGTGGAAGGATGAGGAAGGGGTGGGCCTGGCACTGAACACACTCATGCGGGCCTGGGTCTGCTCCGGGTCCAGGTACAGCCACCCCTCCTGCCTGGGTCCCAGGCCCGGGGGAAGGTGGAGGTGAAGTCGTTCACAGCCTGTGCCCTCCGGACATGCACTCCAGGGGCCCCATTACATTTGGGCTCAGGTCCCAGAGCCTGGTCTGGGCCTACGTGATGGGTGGTCCCCACTGTGGCTCCCCGCCCTCCCGAATCCTGGTCCCACGTGCTTCTGTCACCCCCTCCCCTCCCGGGTGGACGGCCCGTGTGACCGGGTTCTAAGGGCTAGAATATGATGACCGGGTGTCATTTCTGGGCCGATTCATGGAATTTCTGGTTTCCTCTCTCGTGGGTCCATTCTCTGTCTCTGCCTCGGACTCTGTCTGTCTCTGTGTGTCTCACGGGAGCAGGGCTTGTGGGCTCTACGGTCCAGGTGACAACCCTCAGAAGCCTCCATTGTGGCCCGTGACCCTCCCCAGGCTCGGTGCTCAGCTCCCTCAGGAGGCCTCCTCGGCCCAGCCAGGGCACTGCCTGGGCAACTACTTCCTAATGAGGGCCCGAGGCTCCATCAAGGAGAGTCTTGACCTCGGTCCCCACACCAGGGGCTGCTGCTCGGCCACGTGCTGCAAACCCAGGTCCTCGGTCCTCCAAGCCCCCAGGCTGCCCTCTGCTCAGAAGGACATTGAGGGAGTAGGAAGCATTTTCCCAGGAGGGGAGAACAGAGGGCCAGGGATGAAGATCCTAGGACACAGAGTCGTCTATGAGCCTGTGGGACCCTTGGGACACTGTCGACGCAGCCCAGTTTAGGAGGAGGAAGCTGAGTCCTTCTGTGCTGTAGTCCCGTCCATACTTCCTAGCTCCAGGGGCCCAGCGTGGTGGACACAGGACCCCAGACCCCGTCCTCCCCTAGTTCCTGGCAATCCCCCCGGACACCTTGGGGACCCCCTGACCCTCAACTGGCACATCTGCCCTCCCTATGCTGTGGGTCCCGGGCTATTGCCAGGAATCCTGATGTCCCTGCCCCATGGCCCCACTGCCTCCAGCCTTTCTCTTCTTTCCCCCTATTACCCACACCCTCCCAGTGTGGACTCCCCTCTGATCTCCAATGGGACAGTCAGAATGTGTGTGTGTGTGTGTGTGTGTGTGTGTGTGTGTGTGTGTGAGTGAGTGTGTGTGCACGCCTTTCTGGAGATGCCCAGAGGTCACAGCCTCACACGGATCGGGTGCATAGGGACCCCCGAGCATCTCAGGGGCTCTCATTCCCAGGGGGAACTCCATGGGGGGTAGAGGCTGGCCTAGGACTGGAGACCAGCCCTCTTCCTTGGACCCTGCACACCTCACTTGTCCTGGGCCAGTCCTTGCCATTCCTCAGGGTCCCTCTGTCCCTGGGGGTCAGACGGGGAAGTGCATCAGTGTGGCCACGGCCCAGGCTCACCCCCAGGGGTAGGTGGAGGGGAGGTGCCCCAGGTACACAGGCCTCCCTCCACAGGGCCGGATGGGTCGTGCGGAGGCCAGGTGTGGCCAGGGACCCGCACTCAGCACCTGTAGATGATCCAGACGGACCGGTGATGTGCATGAATCCAACCGCTCCCCACCTGGCTGGTCAGCCATGTTCCCACCTCTGCCAACTGCTCTGGGAACCAAACCTCTCCTGAGCCTCAGAACCACGCCCGCCCCTGCCAGGCAGGCCTCACGGTGCGAGGCAAGGTGGGTTGGACATCTGGGGACAAGATGGCCAGTGACTATACCCACCCCACCCAGCTGGCCTGGACCGCAGACTCCACCCCGGGGTCCAGGTGCATGGACCCTGGGGCATGGCTGGGCCAGGGCTCCTGGAGGCAGCAGTGGAGGCCGACTCAGGGCAGGGAGAAGTCGGCATCGGTTGTGCACCACTGAATACGCACCGTGATACTGTGCTTCACGGTAAATATATATTTGGTCTTCGCCCCTGTTTCTGGCACAGATTTCCCCAATTTCCCGAGTGATGAAAACCGTGACACTGCCTTTTGCTGTGTTCATGGGTGGCTTTTGGACTCTACCTGAGGGAGGAGGCTGGCTGCTGGGGGAGCCAACCCTGCGATGACATGGCTGGAACTTTCCATCTCCTCCCCCCACCTCTGGGGAGGGAGAGGGGCCGGAGACGGCGTTCGGTCCCCAGTGACCAGTGATCCAATCAATCGTGCCCGTGTCATGAAGCCTCCCCGAACGCCCATCCGCCTGGTGAACACGTGGAGATAGCAGACAGTGTGACATGCTCGGTTACTGTCACGGGGCCCGAGTGTGCACGGGCACTAGCTTCGAGGGTCCCAACAGACCAGATTCGACCACTCACCGCTGACAAAAGCCAAGGGCAGAGAGACACAGGAAAGGGTGGTGACTCAAGAAAGGATCCATTTCGGTGAGGCCGGTGCTGGGAAGACGGGGGGCTGACATCTCAAGGTGCTGCAGACAGTCCTGGTGGTGGTTCTCGCTCTCTCTTTTTCTTTCTTTTTTTACTTTAAAAAATTTTTGTCATGTTTATTTATTTCTGAGACAGGAGAGACAGAGTATGAGCAGGGAAGGGGCAGAGAGAGGGAGACACAGAATCGGAAGCAGGATCCAGGCTCGGAGCTGTTAGTACAGAGGCTGGTGAGGGGCTCGAACTCACAAGCTGCGAGATCATGACAGGTGCCCTCCCATCTCTTGTGAAGTTTTATTTGTTTCCTAGGATTTTACATGAGGACAATCTAGGACAATGGTCATGGGTACTTGAGGTGGACAGTGAAGGTCGGGTCGATCGCTGTCTTGGGGTCAATCCCGCGGGGTCTTGCTGACGTCAGGGACGTCCGTCCCTGTTGCTTGAGGGTTAGTTTGGCTGCCCTCAGGGTCTTTGGCTGGCGTTACGAGATGAGCTGGGAGGAAGGACCCGATCGGTCAGGAGCACAGATGATGGGCAGAGAGCAGGGGGGCTCCGAGCCTCCGCTGCACCTTGCCCTGTGCTCCCCATCCCTTCCGCCCGGCTGGTCCCGAGTGCTGTCCTGTGTGACAAACGGGCGATCTAGGAGGTGACAGGCTTGTCTGAGTTCTCTGAGCCGCTCCAACGTTATTCGAACCCGAGGGCAAGGTTGTGGGAACCTCCTCTCTATAACTTAGAGACGCGGGCGACCTATCTCCCCGGCCGCTGAGTGACCCCTGAGTTGGCCGCACAGGGACTCCAGGGGCCACACACAACAAAGGAAACAGACCTTACGCAGTTCAGACAAGTCACAGCCCCGAAAAGCAAACAGTAGCAGCTTCACGGAGCAGCAATGATGAGGCTCGGGGAGCGGGGGCTGCAGAACTGAACGGTGGGCGGGTCACCAACCTTCCACTGGAGCCAAGCCCCGCCCCCTGCAGGGCCGGGTCCTGGTGGCTGCCAGATGTTCCACCTGCTTCTCTGCGACTCCACGGCCGGCCGGACACAGCGACGTCACAACGTGGGTCACAAACACAAACATCTCTGGGCATCCACCACCACCTGAACTATTGTCCATTTTTGTAACTTGAGGTGGGCAGAGAGAATGGGGGCAAGGCCTTGAAGAGGGTGGTTCCTGGCCCAGACTTTGTGTTTGGGGGGAAACGCCATGCAGACGGGCCTTTGCTGGGCCCAAGGAGGGGACAGGTATGGGGACCCCAGCCGCAGGCACTGCTGTCCCGGTGATGCCACCTCAGGGCGCCCGAGTCCACCTGCCCCTTGGGGAGCACTTGCGACCCTCCGCTCTGCCTGAGGGCTGTGTCCTGCCCCAGAGGCACCTCCTCTCCTGCCAGCCAGGGCCACGTGCCCCAGGGAGCGCGGGTACCCCGACGGCGCTGGGGACAGAGCCAGTCTGCTTAGGACACCATCTCCCAGAAGCCCTGAGCTCCAGGCCGCCACGGTGCTCCCCCTCCTCCTCCGGGCTGCGTGGGCCCAAGTCCTCCTCTGCTCAGGGACCACCCTCTGTCCAGGCTCCACACGCTGGCACTTGGGGCAGGTCGTCTGGACCTTCTGGACTCGTGTTTCCTTGCCGGGAACATGTGCAGAGGCCTCCCTCCCAGACTCGCCAGAGGGAACACAGCCAGGAACATGCAGACCGTGCCAAGGTAGATGCCACGTGGGGGACCCGTTGGGTCGTGCAAACCGATGAGGTCACGGTGGTCGGCACACGGCAGGCACCTGAGATCCCCGGCTGAATTACGGAAGGAGGGAGGGAAGAAGGGAGGGAGTGAAACCACAGAAGCGGGGTCCACACCAGGTCAGGTCAGAGGGCGTCACAGCTCGGGCCCTGGAAGGGGGCACGGGACACGTCCTTCTGTCCCTCCAGCGCTGACCTTCCTCCACGTGGGACCTGTTGACCTCCTGGATCGTCTCCACCTCCTCCGCAAACAACGCTGCGTGTTCCCAGAAGGGGGACAGCGGGCAGGGGCCAAGGAGAGGCTTCCGGAGTCCTGTGCCCTGGGGGACTCTGGGACAGCCTTCCGGGTGGCCCTTTGTGTCCTCCAGGCACCAGGCCACGATTCCACCTCATGTCTCAGGGAATGCGCCAACCCATCTGAAGGCCCGTTACGTCCCCATGTCACAGATGGGGACACCGGGGCTAATAGCACAGCCTGGGTCACTAGTAAGACGAGCTGGGTCAGGAAGCCCATCTCCTTGACTTTGGATTGTCCTACCTGCAGGCGTGCACCTTGGCGTCCTGGGGCTCGGGGTCCCTCCTCCTGGGGGACCCCACCACCCGCCGAGGGCCCCTACCCACTGAATCAGGGGAGCAGAGCTGACCAACCTGCCTGGGGCCCCACATGGGGCTGGGGAAGGGCCGACTCCGGGCTCTGGGGGCTCTCCCAGTACTGGGCCAGCCAGTCCCCTGCAGGACAAGGACTTCTCGCTGGGGATCGGCTGGGGCCTCAGCTTCCTCACATTGTCACCTGGGCTGGCGGTCCCAAGACCAGAAACCTGCCCCTCTGAAGTAGACCACCGCTGCCTCCCTCGGGTTTCACTTGCCCGAGTCCCTCCCCGGGACGACCCACATCTCTGACGCCTGCTCCCGTGGGGGTCGCCTCCCCTTGGACTGGGACAGGTATGGCCTCCATCCCGGGGAACGCACTGGCTTTGGCGCATTATTTGGCCCAGAGGCCTGTGAACCTTTCTGGCCCCGGGTCGTGAGGGATGCTCTCTCCTCTGTGGGGTGACCGTCCGGCCTTCTGCCTCTCCCGGTTTCTGTTTGGGCCACGGGAGGACTAGCCGTGTCCTGTCTGGCTTCAGGCTGTGGTGTCACAGCACGCACAGGGGTCTCCACCCCGAGACCGTGCCCATTGTCACCGAAGGGGCCTCCATATTCCCACCTAATCCTTAATCCATTGTGATTTCAATATCAAACGAGAAAAAGTCTATTTCAAACGGCCACAAAGTACAAAAATGAATCTGTCCCGTCTGAAAAGTCAGTGCGGACCCAAAGGTATCTCTTACAAGATTCCACTTGAAGGAAACCTCCACACTAGGTAACGAAACACGGAGAGAAAGCAGACTGGGGGTTCCCAGGGGCTGGAGGGGGCACGAATGGGGAGTGAGGGCTCTGGGTCCACGGTGACCCTTGGGGATCGAGATATTCTGCAACAAAATTCTGTGGCGAGGTTCACAGCGTTGTGAGCGTACCCCGTGCTCAGGAATTGCACAACGTAAAATAAATAAAACATTTTATTGAGGATTAATATAGATTATAACTAATGAACAAATACCATAACAGCTAAAAAGTCGAAGAGAAAAAGGATAAGGGAGAAGAGGAAGAGACATTTTGGTGGGGGGTCGGGGTCAGAGATTGGAGAATGAATTTGAAATAAAATATAATAAACAAAAAATAAAATAAGATAAAAAAAAGCACCCTGTATAGGTCTTCAAGCCCTTGATTTTTGGCCGACATCCATGTGGGATCAAGGGCAGTGGCAGGGGCGGGGAGAAGGGCGATGGCAGGAGCAGTGTTGGGAGCAAAAGCGGGAACAGTGGAACCGGCAGAAGCAGGACCCAGCTGACTCTGCTCAGGTGCCCGCTGTCCCCGCACAGGTCCCAGGTCACCTGCTGGCTCCCGGGCCCCTGCAGGAGTCGCTCCAGATACCTCGCCTGCCTGAAAAGACGCCGAGGCCCCTGATGCCTTTGGGCCGGGCTCTGGAGCCGACCCGGCTTTTGCTCCTGCACCGGACTCTTGAGAAGAAAACAGAGTGATGGTTGCAGCGGCTCCAAGGCCTCAGGGTGAGAGGAGGGAAGGTTCCCCCGCCCCACCCAGGGCCGGCCTCTCCAGGGGCCTTTACAGAGACACAACTCACCCCGGAGCCTCCCCGAGAAGCCGCGGCCAGGAACCCACACGAGGACCTCTGCACCCTGCAGTCCGCAGCCCGGGGCTCTCAGTCCGCTCCTGGCCCCACACCAGCCCCCGGGGGCTCCTCCCAGGGTGGCCCAGCACCACCCGGGCCCCGTGCACCCCCATCGCCCACCCCCAGCCTTCTCACCCTCGGGCTCTGACTCCGGGGACTCCAAGTCCTGGTCCCAGGATCGGTGAACGAAGACCTTACGGCGGGGCCGGGGCGCTGGAGGAGGCCTTCCCAGGCCAACTCCAGGCCCTGCTTCCGGTGACCTGCGTGCGCCCACTCTCTCCACGGGTCCAGGGTGGCCCTCCTGGGCGACGGGGCACAGGCACAACTCTGTAGGGCGGGGGAATCCAGATTCCGCCAATCGTTTCCCGATTTCATCGGTTGATTTCTGTAAAGACAGTGACCCGCGGACGGCCCGGAGACATCACAGCACCGCCCGGCCACCTCAGTGTCCTTCCGCCCCCTTCCCCTGCAGCTCTCAGATCGGACACAGACCTGAGTGTGCACAGACCTGCACCCGGAGCACAGTGACATCCACCTACAGGGCTCGGGATGAACGTTGGGGACAAGAGGGCCACCCCAGCACACCCTGTCCCTCCTAGCCAGCCTTGACCTGGGGTGTGAGCATGACCCACCCACCAGGCATCTGACCCCTTCATCAGCCTGCTCCTGCTCAGGTGGGCCCTCCACACACGACCCCTCCTTACACACACACACACACACACACACACACACACACACACACGGGAGGGGACGTGGGGCCGCACAGGTCAGATCAGAGCGGTGTCGGGTTGGACTGGATGTCTCTGGGTCTCCTGTGTTACCTTTGGGTCCCTGCGAGCTAGAGACCTGAGGCGTCCTGTGCACGACCTGACCCACTGTCTCCCAGGTCGGGAAGGGTCGCGGCCTCGGGCTCCCCCGAGCCGGCAGCCGCGGGACACGGGCACACAACAGGAGAACATGTTCGTCAGGCAAAGATGTCCCAACGAATGAGCCCAGTCGGGCGCTGTCTCCAGAAGGTGGGTGCCTGGTGACCGGGGTTCCGAGTTCTGTTGGGGTCTGTTACCAGGGAGGTGAGGTCACTTCCTGGGGTCCCCTTACCCGGCTTCCTGCTCCTACAAGAGCCCCTCCCAGGCTGCAAAGGGGCTCCCCTCCACCCCATGCCCTGTCCCTACAGTGACACCAACACAGCCCAGACACGTCCCCGCGAAGCCTGGTGCATCGGGGCCGTGGCTTTGGGGCCACAGAGCTGGGTTCAGACCTGGGTTTTCCCCCTGACCATTGCTGGGACCCTGCACTGTGCCTCCCGGGGCCCCCGGTCACCCGTCTGCACAGTGGGGTCCTTGTGGCATCTACTTGTAGGGGCGCCATTAGGGAGCCACCTGTAGACACGTCCCGTGCCCGCTATCCCATGAGGCTCGTGGGCACACGTGAGTGTGGAAGGATGAGGAAGGGGTGGGCCTGGCACTGAACACACTCATGCGGGCCTGGGTCTGCTCCGGGTCCAGGTACAGCCACCCCTCCTGCCTGGGTCCCAGGCCCGGGGGAAGGTGGAGGTGAAGTCGTTCACAGCCTGTGCCCTCCGGACATGCACTCCAGGGGCCCCATTACATTTGGGCTCAGGTCCCAGAGCCTGGTCTGGGCCTACGTGATGGGTGGTCCCCACTGTGGCTCCCCGCCCTCCCGAATCCTGGTCCCACGTGCTTCTGTCACCCCCTCCCCTCCCGGGTGGACGGCCCGTGTGACCGGGTTCTAAGGGCTAGAATATGATGACCGGGTGTCATTTCTGGGCCGATTCATGGAATTTCTGGTTTCCTCTCTCGTGGGTCCATTCTCTGTCTCTGCCTCGGACTCTGTCTGTCTCTGTGTGTCTCACGGGAGCAGGGCTTGTGGGCTCTACGGTCCAGGTGACAACCCTCAGAAGCCTCCATTGTGGCCCGTGACCCTCCCCAGGCTCGGTGCTCAGCTCCCTCAGGAGGCCTCCTCGGCCCAGCCAGGGCACTGCCTGGGCAACTACTTCCTAATGAGGGCCCGAGGCTCCATCAAGGAGAGTCTTGACCTCGGTCCCCACACCAGGGGCTGCTGCTCGGCCACGTGCTGCAAACCCAGGTCCTCGGTCCTCCAAGCCCCCAGGCTGCCCTCTGCTCAGAAGGACATTGAGGGAGTAGGAAGCATTTTCCCAGGAGGGGAGAACAGAGGGCCAGGGATGAAGATCCTAGGACACAGAGTCGTCTATGAGCCTGTGGGACCCTTGGGACACTGTCGACGCAGCCCAGTTTAGGAGGAGGAAGCTGAGTCCTTCTGTGCTGTAGTCCCGTCCATACTTCCTAGCTCCAGGGGCCCAGCGTGGTGGACACAGGACCCCAGACCCCGTCCTCCCCTAGTTCCTGGCAATCCCCCCGGACACCTTGGGGACCCCCTGACCCTCAACTGGCACATCTGCCCTCCCTATGCTGTGGGTCCCGGGCTATTGCCAGGAATCCTGATGTCCCTGCCCCATGGCCCCACTGCCTCCAGCCTTTCTCTTCTTTCCCCCTATTACCCACACCCTCCCAGTGTGGACTCCCCTCTGATCTCCAATGGGACAGTCAGAATGTGTGTGTGTGTGTGTGTGTGTGTGTGTGTGTGTGTGAGTGAGTGTGTGTGCACGCCTTTCTGGAGATGCCCAGAGGTCACAGCCTCACACGGATCGGGTGCATAGGGACCCCCGAGCATCTCAGGGGCTCTCATTCCCAGGGGGAACTCCATGGGGGGTAGAGGCTGGCCTAGGACTGGAGACCAGCCCTCTTCCTTGGACCCTGCACACCTCACTTGTCCTGGGCCAGTCCTTGCCATTCCTCAGGGTCCCTCTGTCCCTGGGGGTCAGACGGGGAAGTGCATCAGTGTGGCCACGGCCCAGGCTCACCCCCAGGGGTAGGTGGAGGGGAGGTGCCCCAGGTACACAGGCCTCCCTCCACAGGGCCGGATGGGTCGTGCGGAGGCCAGGTGTGGCCAGGGACCCGCACTCAGCACCTGTAGATGATCCAGACGGACCGGTGATGTGCATGAATCCAACCGCTCCCCACCTGGCTGGTCAGCCATGTTCCCACCTCTGCCAACTGCTCTGGGAACCAAACCTCTCCTGAGCCTCAGAACCACGCCCGCCCCTGCCAGGCAGGCCTCACGGTGCGAGGCAAGGTGGGTTGGACATCTGGGGACAAGATGGCCAGTGACTATACCCACCCCACCCAGCTGGCCTGGACCGCAGACTCCACCCCGGGGTCCAGGTGCATGGACCCTGGGGCATGGCTGGGCCAGGGCTCCTGGAGGCAGCAGTGGAGGCCGACTCAGGGCAGGGAGAAGTCGGCATCGGTTGTGCACCACTGAATACGCACCGTGATACTGTGCTTCACGGTAAATATATATTTGGTCTTCGCCCCTGTTTCTGGCACAGATTTCCCCAATTTCCCGAGTGATGAAAACCGTGACACTGCCTTTTGCTGTGTTCATGGGTGGCTTTTGGACTCTACCTGAGGGAGGAGGCTGGCTGCTGGGGGAGCCAACCCTGCGATGACATGGCTGGAACTTTCCATCTCCTCCCCCCACCTCTGGGGAGGGAGAGGGGCCGGAGACGGCGTTCGGTCCCCAGTGACCAGTGATCCAATCAATCGTGCCCGTGTCATGAAGCCTCCCCGAACGCCCATCCGCCTGGTGAACACGTGGAGATAGCAGACAGTGTGACATGCTCGGTTACTGTCACGGGGCCCGAGTGTGCACGGGCACTAGCTTCGAGGGTCCCAACAGACCAGATTCGACCACTCACCGCTGACAAAAGCCAAGGGCAGAGAGACACAGGAAAGGGTGGTGACTCAAGAAAGGATCCATTTCGGTGAGGCCGGTGCTGGGAAGACGGGGGGCTGACATCTCAAGGTGCTGCAGACAGTCCTGGTGGTGGTTCTCGCTCTCTCTTTTTCTTTCTTTTTTTACTTTAAAAAATTTTTGTCATGTTTATTTATTTCTGAGACAGGAGAGACAGAGTATGAGCAGGGAAGGGGCAGAGAGAGGGAGACACAGAATCGGAAGCAGGATCCAGGCTCGGAGCTGTTAGTACAGAGGCTGGTGAGGGGCTCGAACTCACAAGCTGCGAGATCATGACAGGTGCCCTCCCATCTCTTGTGAAGTTTTATTTGTTTCCTAGGATTTTACATGAGGACAATCTAGGACAATGGTCATGGGTACTTGAGGTGGACAGTGAAGGTCGGGTCGATCGCTGTCTTGGGGTCAATCCCGCGGGGTCTTGCTGACGTCAGGGACGTCCGTCCCTGTTGCTTGAGGGTTAGTTTGGCTGCCCTCAGGGTCTTTGGCTGGCGTTACGAGATGAGCTGGGAGGAAGGACCCGATCGGTCAGGAGCACAGATGATGGGCAGAGAGCAGGGGGGCTCCGAGCCTCCGCTGCACCTTGCCCTGTGCTCCCCATCCCTTCCGCCCGGCTGGTCCCGAGTGCTGTCCTGTGTGACAAACGGGCGATCTAGGAGGTGACAGGCTTGTCTGAGTTCTCTGAGCCGCTCCAACGTTATTCGAACCCGAGGGCAAGGTTGTGGGAACCTCCTCTCTATAACTTAGAGACGCGGGCGACCTATCTCCCCGGCCGCTGAGTGACCCCTGAGTTGGCCGCACAGGGACTCCAGGGGCCACACACAACAAAGGAAACAGACCTTACGCAGTTCAGACAAGTCACAGCCCCGAAAAGCAAACAGTAGCAGCTTCACGGAGCAGCAATGATGAGGCTCGGGGAGCGGGGGCTGCAGAACTGAACGGTGGGCGGGTCACCAACCTTCCACTGGAGCCAAGCCCCGCCCCCTGCAGGGCCGGGTCCTGGTGGCTGCCAGATGTTCCACCTGCTTCTCTGCGACTCCACGGCCGGCCGGACACAGCGACGTCACAACGTGGGTCACAAACACAAACATCTCTGGGCATCCACCACCACCTGAACTATTGTCCATTTTTGTAACTTGAGGTGGGCAGAGAGAATGGGGGCAAGGCCTTGAAGAGGGTGGTTCCTGGCCCAGACTTTGTGTTTGGGGGGAAACGCCATGCAGACGGGCCTTTGCTGGGCCCAAGGAGGGGACAGGTATGGGGACCCCAGCCGCAGGCACTGCTGTCCCGGTGATGCCACCTCAGGGCGCCCGAGTCCACCTGCCCCTTGGGGAGCACTTGCGACCCTCCGCTCTGCCTGAGGGCTGTGTCCTGCCCCAGAGGCACCTCCTCTCCTGCCAGCCAGGGCCACGTGCCCCAGGGAGCGCGGGTACCCCGACGGCGCTGGGGACAGAGCCAGTCTGCTTAGGACACCATCTCCCAGAAGCCCTGAGCTCCAGGCCGCCACGGTGCTCCCCCTCCTCCTCCGGGCTGCGTGGGCCCAAGTCCTCCTCTGCTCAGGGACCACCCTCTGTCCAGGCTCCACACGCTGGCACTTGGGGCAGGTCGTCTGGACCTTCTGGACTCGTGTTTCCTTGCCGGGAACATGTGCAGAGGCCTCCCTCCCAGACTCGCCAGAGGGAACACAGCCAGGAACATGCAGACCGTGCCAAGGTAGATGCCACGTGGGGGACCCGTTGGGTCGTGCAAACCGATGAGGTCACGGTGGTCGGCACACGGCAGGCACCTGAGATCCCCGGCTGAATTACGGAAGGAGGGAGGGAAGAAGGGAGGGAGTGAAACCACAGAAGCGGGGTCCACACCAGGTCAGGTCAGAGGGCGTCACAGCTCGGGCCCTGGAAGGGGGCACGGGACACGTCCTTCTGTCCCTCCAGCGCTGACCTTCCTCCACGTGGGACCTGTTGACCTCCTGGATCGTCTCCACCTCCTCCGCAAACAACGCTGCGTGTTCCCAGAAGGGGGACAGCGGGCAGGGGCCAAGGAGAGGCTTCCGGAGTCCTGTGCCCTGGGGGACTCTGGGACAGCCTTCCGGGTGGCCCTTTGTGTCCTCCAGGCACCAGGCCACGATTCCACCTCATGTCTCAGGGAATGCGCCAACCCATCTGAAGGCCCGTTACGTCCCCATGTCACAGATGGGGACACCGGGGCTAATAGCACAGCCTGGGTCACTAGTAAGACGAGCTGGGTCAGGAAGCCCATCTCCTTGACTTTGGATTGTCCTACCTGCAGGCGTGCACCTTGGCGTCCTGGGGCTCGGGGTCCCTCCTCCTGGGGGACCCCACCACCCGCCGAGGGCCCCTACCCACTGAATCAGGGGAGCAGAGCTGACCAACCTGCCTGGGGCCCCACATGGGGCTGGGGAAGGGCCGACTCCGGGCTCTGGGGGCTCTCCCAGTACTGGGCCAGCCAGTCCCCTGCAGGACAAGGACTTCTCGCTGGGGATCGGCTGGGGCCTCAGCTTCCTCACATTGTCACCTGGGCTGGCGGTCCCAAGACCAGAAACCTGCCCCTCTGAAGTAGACCACCGCTGCCTCCCTCGGGTTTCACTTGCCCGAGTCCCTCCCCGGGACGACCCACATCTCTGACGCCTGCTCCCGTGGGGGTCGCCTCCCCTTGGACTGGGACAGGTATGGCCTCCATCCCGGGGAACGCACTGGCTTTGGCGCATTATTTGGCCCAGAGGCCTGTGAACCTTTCTGGCCCCGGGTCGTGAGGGATGCTCTCTCCTCTGTGGGGTGACCGTCCGGCCTTCTGCCTCTCCCGGTTTCTGTTTGGGCCACGGGAGGACTAGCCGTGTCCTGTCTGGCTTCAGGCTGTGGTGTCACAGCACGCACAGGGGTCTCCACCCCGAGACCGTGCCCATTGTCACCGAAGGGGCCTCCATATTCCCACCTAATCCTTAATCCATTGTGATTTCAATATCAAACGAGAAAAAGTCTATTTCAAACGGCCACAAAGTACAAAAATGAATCTGTCCCGTCTGAAAAGTCAGTGCGGACCCAAAGGTATCTCTTACAAGATTCCACTTGAAGGAAACCTCCACACTAGGTAACGAAACACGGAGAGAAAGCAGACTGGGGGTTCCCAGGGGCTGGAGGGGGCACGAATGGGGAGTGAGGGCTCTGGGTCCACGGTGACCCTTGGGGATCGAGATATTCTGCAACAAAATTCTGTGGCGAGGTTCACAGCGTTGTGAGCGTACCCCGTGCTCAGGAATTGCACAACGTAAAATAAATAAAACATTTTATTGAGGATTAATATAGATTATAACTAATGAACAAATACCATAACAGCTAAAAAGTCGAAGAGAAAAAGGATAAGGGAGAAGAGGAAGAGACATTTTGGTGGGGGGTCGGGGTCAGAGATTGGAGAATGAATTTGAAATAAAATATAATAAACAAAAAATAAAATAAGATAAAAAAAAGCACCCTGTATAGGTCTTCAAGCCCTTGATTTTTGGCCGACATCCATGTGGGATCAAGGGCAGTGGCAGGGGCGGGGAGAAGGGCGATGGCAGGAGCAGTGTTGGGAGCAAAAGCGGGAACAGTGGAACCGGCAGAAGCAGGACCCAGCTGACTCTGCTCAGGTGCCCGCTGTCCCCGCACAGGTCCCAGGTCACCTGCTGGCTCCCGGGCCCCTGCAGGAGTCGCTCCAGATACCTCGCCTGCCTGAAAAGACGCCGAGGCCCCTGATGCCTTTGGGCCGGGCTCTGGAGCCGACCCGGCTTTTGCTCCTGCACCGGACTCTTGAGAAGAAAACAGAGTGATGGTTGCAGCGGCTCCAAGGCCTCAGGGTGAGAGGAGGGAAGGTTCCCCCGCCCCACCCAGGGCCGGCCTCTCCAGGGGCCTTTACAGAGACACAACTCACCCCGGAGCCTCCCCGAGAAGCCGCGGCCAGGAACCCACACGAGGACCTCTGCACCCTGCAGTCCGCAGCCCGGGGCTCTCAGTCCGCTCCTGGCCCCACACCAGCCCCCGGGGGCTCCTCCCAGGGTGGCCCAGCACCACCCGGGCCCCGTGCACCCCCATCGCCCACCCCCAGCCTTCTCACCCTCGGGCTCTGACTCCGGGGACTCCAAGTCCTGGTCCCAGGATCGGTGAACGAAGACCTTACGGCGGGGCCGGGGCGCTGGAGGAGGCCTTCCCAGGCCAACTCCAGGCCCTGCTTCCGGTGACCTGCGTGCGGCCCACTCTCTCCACGGGTCCAGGGTGGCCCTCCTGGGCGACGGGGCACAGGCACAACTCTGTAGGGCGGGGGAATCCAGATTCCGCCAATCGTTTCCCGATTTCATCGGTTGATTTCTGTAAAGACAGTGACCCGCGGACGGCCCGGAGACATCACAGCACCGCCCGGCCACCTCAGTGTCCTTCCGCCCCCTTCCCCTGCAGCTCTCAGATCGGACACAGACCTGAGTGTGCACAGACCTGCACCCGGAGCACAGTGACATCCACCTACAGGGCTCGGGATGAACGTTGGGGACAAGAGGGCCACCCCAGCACACCCTGTCCCTCCTAGCCAGCCTTGACCTGGGGTGTGAGCATGACCCACCCACCAGGCATCTGACCCCTTCATCAGCCTGCTCCTGCTCAGGTGGGCCCTCCACACACGACCCCTCCTTACACACACACACACACACACACACACACACACACACACGGGAGGGGACGTGGGGCCGCACACGTCAGATCAGAGCGGTGTCGGGTTGGACTGGATGTCTCTGGGTCTCCTGTGTTACCTTTGGGTCCCTGCGAGCTAGAGACCTGAGGCGTCCTGTGCACGACCTGACCCACTGTCTCCCAGGTCGGGAAGGGTCGCGGCCTCGGGCTCCCCCGAGCCGGCAGCCGCGGGACACGGGCACACAACAGGAGAACATGTTCGTCAGGCAAAGGTGTCCCAACGAATGAGCCCAGTCGGGCGCTGTCTCCAGAAGGTGGGTGCCTGGTGACCGGGGTTCCGAGTTCTGTTGGGGTCTGTTACCAGGGAGGTGAGGTCACTTCCTGGGGTCCCCTTACCCGGCTTCCTGCTCCTACAAGAGCCCCTCCCAGGCTGCAAAGGGGCTCCCCTCCACCCCATGCCCTGTCCCTACAGTGACACCAACACAGCCCAGACACGTCCCCGCGAGGCCTGGTG
This sequence comes from Felis catus, assembly GCF_018350175.1. Taxonomy (NCBI): domain Eukaryota; kingdom Metazoa; phylum Chordata; class Mammalia; order Carnivora; family Felidae; genus Felis; species Felis catus. Next base: position 204,064 of record NW_025408515.1, read on the forward strand.
CATCGGGGCCGTGGCTTTGGGGCCACAGAGCTGGGTTCAGACCTGGGTTTTCCCCCTGACCATTGCTGGGCCCCTGCACTGTGCCTCCCGGGGCCCCGTCTGCACAGTGGGGTCCTTGTGGCATCTACTTGTAGGGGCGCCATTAGGGAGCCACCTGTAGACACGTCCCATGCCTGCTATCCCATGAGGCTCGTGGGCACACGTGAGTGTGGAAGGATGAGGAAGGGGTGGGCCTGGCACTGAACACACTCATGCGGGCCTGGGTCTGCTCCGGGTCCAGGTACAGCCACCCCTCCTGCCTGGGTCCCAGGCCCGGGGGAAGGTGGAGGTGAAGTCGTTCACAGCCTGTGCCCTCCGGACATGCACTCCAGGGGCCCCATTACATTTGGGCTCAGGTCCCAGAGCCTGGTCTGGGCCTACGTGATGGGTGGTCCCCACTGTGGCTCCCGCCCTCCCGAATCCTGGTCCCACGTGCTTCTGTCACCCCCTCCCCTCCCGGGTGGACGGCCCGTGTGACCGGGTTCTAAGGGCTAGAATATGATGACCGGGTGTCATTTCTGGGCCGATTCATGGAATTTCTGGTTTCCTCTCTCGTGGGTCCATTCTCTGTCTCTGCCTCGGACTCTGTCTGTCTCTGTGTGTCTCACGGGAGCAGGGCTTGTGGGCTCTACGGTCCAGGTGACAACCCTCAGAAGCCTCCATTGTGGCCCGTGACCCTCCCCAGGCTCGGTGCTCAGCTCCCTCAGGAGGCCTCCTCGGCCCAGCCAGGGCACTGCCTGGGCAACTACTTCCTAATGAGGGCCCGAGGCTCCATCAAGGAGAGTCTTGACCTCGGTCCCCACACCAGGGGCTGCTGCTCGGCCACGTGCTGCAAACCCAGGTCCTCGGTCCTCCAAGCCCCCAGGCTGCCCTCTGCTCAGAAGGACATTGAGGGAGTAGGAAGCATTTTCCCAGGAGGGGAGAACAGAGGGCCAGGGATGAAGATCCTAGGACACAGAGTCGTCTATGAGCCTGTGGGACCCTTGGGACACTGTCGACGCAGCCCAGTTTAGGAGGAGGAAGCTGAGTCCTTCTGTGCTGTAGTCCCGTCCATACTTCCTAGCTCCAGGGGCCCAGCGTGGTGGACACAGGACCCCAGACCCCGTCCTCCCCTAGTTCCTGGCAATCCCCCCGGACACCTTGGGGACCCCCTGACCCTCAGCTGGCACATCTGCCCTCCCTATGCTGTGGGTCCCGGGCTATTGCCAGGAATCCTGATGTCCCTGCCCCATGGCCCCACTGCCTCCAGCCTTTCTCTTCTTTCCCCCTATTACCCACCCCCTCCCAGTGTGGACTCCCCTCTGATCTCCAATGGGACAGTCAGAATGTGTGTGTGTGTGTGTGTGTGTGTGTGTGTGTGTGTGTGTGCACGCCTTTCTGGAGATGCCCAGAGGTCACAGCCTCACACGGATCGGGTGCATAGGGACCCCCGAGCATCTCAGGGGCTCTCATTCCCAGGGGGAACCCCATGGGTTGTAGAGGCTGGCCTAGGACTGGGGACCAGCCCTCTTCCTTGGACCCTGCACACCTCACTTGTCCTGGGCCAGTCCTTGCCATTCCTCAGGGTCCCTCTGTCCCTGGGGGTCAGACAGGGAAGTGCATCAGTGTGGCCACGGCCCAGGCTCACCCCCAGGGGTAGGTGGAGGGGAGGTGCCCTGGGAACACAGGCCTCCCTCCACAGGGCCGGATGGGTCGTGCGGAGGCCAGGTGTGGCCAGGGACCCGCACTCAGCACCTGTAGATGATCCAGACGGACCGGTGATGTGCATGAATCCAACCGCTCCCCACCTGGCTGGTCAGCCATGTTCCCACCTCTGCCAACTGCTCTGGGAACCAAACCTCTCCTGAGCCTCAGAACCACGCCCGCCCCTGCCAGGCAGGCCTCACGGTGCGAGGCAAGGTGGGTTGGACATCTGGGGACAAGATGGCCAGTGACTATACCCACCCCACCCAGCTGGCCTGGACCGCAGACTCCACTCCGGGGTCCAGGTGCATGGACCCTGGGGCATGGCTGGGCCAGGGCTCCTGGAGGCAGCAGTGGAGGCCGACTCAGGGCAGGGAGAAGTCGGTCCTCCCCCTGCCCTTCTCCTTTCCTCCTTCTGCCTTGTCTTCCTTGCAGGACGTTTGACAGGGTTCCAGCCTGTGCCTGGCTGCAGTCCTGTGAGGAGTCAGAGGGTGGCAAGCTGCCCGGGAGGCCGGGGACCACCTCCAGGATGACCAAGTGTCAGGGAGCTACTGTAACTGGGCATCCCCTAGGCACTCAGTGATTTCAGCCCTTTGTATACATGAGCCGTGACCCTGGCACCGGGTATCAGCCCATTCCTCACCCCAAGAGGCACATATCCTCCCCAGCCGAGGCCCCGTCGGTGGCCGGTCCTCCCTCCAGCCCCAAGAGGTCTAGCTGCTCCACAGGCTCTACATCTTTCGCGGCTGGAGCCCGAGCAGCCATCAGGGGCCGGGATCTGGGCCCTGGAGCCCCTCAGGGAGGACAGGTGAGACCGGGCAGGAGCCAGGAGAGGGCCGAGTGGAGGCTCCTTGAGGTCATGGCCTCCTGCTCAGCCCAGACACAGACCCAGGTGTGTGCTGACCCCTATGGCACCTGGACCCCAGCTGCCGGGCAGGCTCCGGGACAGAGACCACAATATGGCTCCTGGTAGCTCACAGGTGTCCCGGTGTCCTGTAGCTAGACCTGTCCTACCAGCTGGACTCCCTCCTGGTCGGTCAGCAATATCTGTGACCAATAGGAACAGGCCACCATCAACGTCTGGGAAGAAATGAGTGGCCAGGCACAAGGGGAAGGATCACCCTCGACTCGGGGGGTCCCTGCCCGGGCTGGCGGGGGCTCCAGAGGTGGTATTCCAGCTCTCTGCTGACCAGCCCTGTGCCCAGAAACACCTGCCTCCCTTCTCTGGGCCTCACTCTCCTGCTCTGTGAAATGGGTGATGCAGAGCGATCCCTCCCATGGCAGGAACAAGGCAGGTACCGGTGACGGATGGAGCACCTGTACAGGACCCGGATCCCAGACCGCAGTGGGGAAAGGGGGAGGGGACGCCAGTGAGGCCCCGCCCCCAAAGCCATCCAGCCTTTCCATCTGGCCACCAGGGCCTGGCATGGCCCCAGGTGCGGTGGCCGACCAGGCCCCTGACACAGGTCCCTGTGGCCTCTTTCTCAGCAGTGGGGACCCAGGGGCAGGGACACCCAGGGTGCAGGGGTGCTCGGGGCAGCTCCTCCCTTGGAGGGAAAGAGAACAATGGAGACGTTCTCTGGGGTCCCCCCAGGCCCAGGAGAAATGGGAGGAGCGCTCCCCCAGCACAGAGAGCTCTTCCCCGTGACTATTTCCCTGGCGAGGGTAGGGGGTCAGCGGGTTATACTGGCTGTGACTCTGCACTTGAATGTGTGAGCCCCCAAATTCACCATATACACTGAGAGGGGGTTTCACTGAAAACTCGGCAGGAACTTTGCTTCGGTCTGGCCTCCATCCCGGGGAACGCACTGATTTGGAGCATTATTTGGCCTAGAGGCCTGTGAACTGTTCTGACTCTGGGTCGTGAGGGATGCTCTCCCCCCTGTGGTGTGACCGTCCCAGCCTTCTGCATCTCCCGGTTTCTGTTTGGGCCACAGGAGGACCAGTTGTGTCCTGTCTGGCTTCAGGCTGTGGTGTCACAGCACGCACGGGGGTCTCCACTCCGAGACCATGCCCATTGTCACCGAAGGGGCCTCTTTTTTCCCACCTAATCCTTAATCCATTGTGATTTCAATGTCAATGGAGAAAAAGTCTATTTCAAACGGCCACAAAGTACAAAAATGAATCTGTCCCGTCTGAAAAATCGGTGCAGACCCAAAGATATCTCTTGTGAGATTCCACTTGAAGGAAACCTCCAGAGGAGGTAACAGAACGTGGAGAGAAAGCAAACTGGGGGTTCCCAGGGGCTGGAGGGGGCACGAATGGGGAGTGAGGGCTCTGGGTACACGGTGACCCTTGGGGATCGAGATATTCTGCAACAAAATTCTGTGGCGAGGTTCACAGCGTTGTGAGCGTACCCCGTGCTCAGGAATTGCACAACGTAAAATAAATAAAACTTTTTATTGAAGATTAATATAGATTATAACTAATGAACAAAAAAAATAACAGCTAAAAAGTAGACGAGAAAAAGTATAAGGGAGAAGAGGAAGAGATATTCTGGTGGGGGGTCGGAGTCAGGGATTGGAGAATAAATTTGAAATAAAATATAACAAAAATAAAGTAAAGTAAACACCCCGTGTAGGCCTTCAGGCCCTTGATTTGTGACTGGCTCCATGTGGGAGCAAGGGCGGGGGCAGGGGCAGGGAGAAGGGCGTTGACAGGGGCGGGGGCAGGGGCGGGGAGAAGGGCAGTGGCAGGAACAGTGTTGGGATCAGAAGCAGGAACAGTGGAACCAGGAGAAGCGGGAGCAGAAGCAGGACCCAGCTGACTCTGATCAGTTGCCTGCTGTCCCTGCACAGGTCCCAGGTCACCTGCTGGCTCCCAGACCCCTGCAGGAGTTGCCCCAGACTCCACCCCTGACTGCAGAGACTCGGAGGACCCCGATGCCCTTGGGTCGGGCTCTGGAGCTGCACCGGCTTCCGCTCCTGCCCCGGACTCTTGAGAAGGAAACAGAGTGATGGTTGCAGTGGCTCCAAGGCGTCAGGGTGAGAAGAGGGAAGGTGTGTGTGCCATGGTTAAAAACCTTGGTGAATATGGCTTACGTGTCTTCTTAGAGTGAGGAGGGCCATGGGGACGGCGCTCCCCTTTCCTGGCTGCGGGTGAGAGGCTGTACCTCCTCCTGGGTGGGGTCCGGAGCTCGCTTTTGGGATCTCGGGTGCGTGCACACAGCGGGGAGCAGACAGGGTGCTGAGGGCAGGCATGGACGCATCCACAAAGTGAACAAGGACAGAAGTGGTTTCTGTCAATGACAGCACCTTACGCATATCAATTCCCACCTGGTTATTCGACAGAAGGTGAACGTCCACTACATTGCGGGAAGGTTCTGGGGACTTGGACTTTAGAGCAATGAGCCAACCTAGTTCCTGCTCGCATGGAGCTGACTGGACCAGGGAGAGGTTCACTGAGGAATTCTGGTGACAGCCATGTGGTCTCGCTGGGATCAGCGGGCTCGTCCAGCAGCTTAGGACCAAAGCCAAGTGAGGCCCGCGGTGGAGGGGCTATGCCCCAGCTACCCCGGAGAAGGAAGCCTCCGTTCCCTTGGCCCTGTCCTTAGATTTCCCATCTGTCAAATGGGTGTGTAGGGAAACACGCCCCTCGATTTGTCCGTGAACGTGGTCTTGACTCTTCCAGGCAGATGAGGAAGAAATTCCTGGTGGTCGGTCTCCCCACTGGTAACTCCAGGAGAGGGGTTGACGTCACCAAGGGGATGGGGCGGCACCCCTGGGGGAATGGCTAAGGATCCTTTTCCTGGTTAAAGCGGCCAAGCTGGTGGACTGGGAGCCCTGGCCTCCGAACTCCGTCCTCAACCTCCCTACCCGCCGCCAGATCCCTCCTGCTGTGATCCCTTCTGCTTGTGGACCTCCGCCTGAGATCCC